>NW_011342502.1:9533-18236 GCF_000735185.1 Notothenia coriiceps | reverse complement strand
CATAATGTAACGCAGTAACGCACCCATTTAAATCACAGTAACTATAACGACGTTACTGAATGGGAATAGGTAACTAGTAACGTTATTAGTTACCGCAAAAGGCAGTTGCGTTATTGTAACACGTTAGTCCCAACAATGCTTATAAGTAACACCCACATGCTTAAAGGATAACTACAGTTTTATGACAACATTAGGCACTTTCACACCGGACTACTTTTCCCAGGAATAGTTCCGATAGTTCCTGGGATTTTGCGTTCACACCAAAATATCTGGAACTAGAACTTTTTTTGCGAACTTTTTCTGGCGATTTACTCTGAAGGCTTCAGTTGAAGCTGCTGGGAGTCCCAGCAGCTTCTACCGAAGCCAGTCCCCAACTCCGGGGACTTCCGGCCGGGGACTTCGGGCCGCAGTAGCTATAGGGTGGCAGTATATGACGTGAAGTTGTTTGCGGCCTGCCAGTAAACCCAAAGCAGAAGAAGAAGAAGAAGAAGAAGTGACGTCAGTGGCTCCCTCAGGGACTTATTCCGGTGTGAACGCGATTTACTAGATAGTTCCAGGAAATAAAAGATCCGTGGAAAAGTTCCGGGAACTATTCCTGGAAAAAAGTACTTGGTGTGAAAGCGCCTGTTGAGGTCTTTTAGTTCAGTCTGTTATGATAATGGTCGGAAACATTGGATTGTTAATATCAATGACATCACAAAGCCCACTCCCAACAGGGGCAACAAAGATGAGTCTTCAGAGAGCAGGGTTGATAGCACACCAGCATTGTCTTTGTAAGCTTTTATGCATGTTTACTATGGCTGGGCAATCATTTTACCATTTGCAATCAAATTTGACTCACTCCTGGGGGCTTGTCTACAGCCCAACTTGTTTCAATACAATATAATCATAAACCAGAGAAACAATGTCAACGACTATGAAAATAAAACCAGGTTGCAATTTGTTGAACATTTTGCACAGCTTCGATGTGGGTATAATGTCCAGAATTGATGGAATCTTCTCATAACAAGTAAATAGAAAACGTGTCTCTATTACAGCAGCAAGCACTATTTATTGACCGAGGCATGAACCTGGGTAAAACAAGTAAGAATGGCAAAAATATACAAAATCATATATTGTTGGCACTAAACATGCAGCTGTAACCCTGGTTCATTAAGTTGTTCCTGCAACCCCATAATAATATTGGCAGCAACATAATGTGTATGTGTTTCGAGAAATGTTGTTGGGCTTTCTTTTCACATTTCAGAGTTGGTGCAATTCATAGGCTACAATTCATAGGAAGCGCCTGGCTAAGCATGAATTAAAGTCCATTTTCAAACAACAAAGCCTTTCATACATGTGAGAGCAGACATGACAGCTCACTGAGCAGCAAGAGCAAAATGCAAAAAGGCAGTCCATTCATGTGCACAGAAAGATTGCCTTGTTACGCAAGACCTTCCAAAGCACCTCGCATTCTTCCACCCCTTGATTCTGAGAAGTGACACAGAGGAAAGAAAGACAGGGCAATGCTGTCATCTGTATCTTGGAGAACTTTGTTGATGTTTTGGTCAGTGTCATTTTCAAATGAAGGAATCTATGAGAATCCAATACAATCGAGGGGTCAGAGGATAAGAGCTCTGGAGTCTCCTCTGCAGCCGGGGGTTACAGACAGTTTAATTGGTCCGACTGAAACGGTCAATAAGAGACACGGCTTATTTCCCACATTAATGCCGGATTTACATTCCAAGCCTCTTAAAATAGCCTCTTCAAATAGCCTCTTCAATTCCCTTTCATTAGTGTATATTGAGCACCAGGAAAAGCGCTATATAGGTAGCGTGTATTATTATTTTATTACACAAGTGGGAGTTTAAGATTCTATTCACAGAGGTGAATGCCTAGAAAGTTTCCTTGTTTAATGTCATCAGGAAAAATGTCAAGATTATTTGTATTCTACAAGCAATAATGGATTGTTGTTTAGTTAAATTGAATTATTCATTGATTCTCTACATAGTAAGCTTATATTGGTTATTTCTGTGCTGAAAAAGTCCCATTGCTTGCTCATAATTCATAATTTGTGAAGGACCGTCAAATCAGATTCAGTTTTTTTTTATTGCATTTCATTACTGTTTGCAATACATTTGCATTTATCTGAATGACATGCGATGCAGGAACTGTTGCAGCATTTACATTTTTTTAATCCAGATCTTGTTCTGCACGCTGTAATAATTCTCCAATGGTTGGCAGGTAATAGCCAATGGAAATTGGATTCAGAAGTAATCTCAATGGTTGTCATCCATTGGTTCTTTTTCTACCCAGTGAATCCATATCAAGTCACCTTTGACCCCTCCTCCTATCCCACCTGCTACCATGACACAAGTGGGGAGTGTTAACCCTTTCAGTCCTGCTGCAGCTCCTCAATGGTCCAATGAAAGAAAATTGTGTTTTTTCTCCAAGAAATGCAAATCCAAACCCTCGTACAGCGTATGGAAATGTATTTTCATGATGTGTAATGAGCCCCTGTACTTCTGCAGCCTCTTTAGCAGCCCCCACCCCCACCTTTAGTGTCCTGAGGCTGTGGTGAATAATCACAATCCCACCCTCCCTTAGCCCCTTCCCCACCTCCCCCCTTAGCCTCCATCCATTATTCAATACCCCGCGGAGGGGCTGGTGTGTGTGTGTGTGTGTGTGTGTGTGTGTGTGTGTGTGTGTGTGTGTGTGTGTGTGTGTGTGTGTGTGTGTGTGTGTGTACCTGAGCATTACCTTTGTATAATTCAAGCGTTGTTTATACGTGTGTGTTGGTTTGTTGAAAAGTGTGTATGACATGTGTGTGTGTTTCTGAGCATGAATACAGGCATAGGGAAATTGTGGGGCTAAATGTCACCCTACATCAATTAGAGTCTGAAAAGATAGGATGAGCTTTAGGTCAGTCATTACAAAAAAATGTGTTCTATCTATCGTAAGACTTCTAGACTTTTATTCTGTCATTCTGTCTGGCAGCTAAGACATTAACATGAGGACTGAGGCTCGTACATATTTATGGTGACGCTGCTTTAGCTGTGACGCCACCTGCTGACAGAGACTCATTACTGCAGGATTCCTAAGGACGCACACTATGGGAATGGTATACTAGTGTTAGCTAATACTGCCTGAATAACACAAGGACAGGAGGTGTCCCTTAATTTCAGAAGACTACAAGACAAAAAGGAGCCATACTGTGTCCGGATTACAGTACGGAAATTATTATAGAGAAAAAGGGCTTCATCAGATTATAAGATAGATAGATAGATAGATAGATAGATAGATAGATAGATAGATAGATAGATAGATAGATAGATAGTAGAAAGGACACAAACCACAAAGATTACTCAATTTGTAAAACAAAATAAGGATCACTCCAATAAAATATTTGTTTAAATAGATTTTTTTGAGGTATTTGTAATTAATGAAAAGATGAAAAGATCAAACCCTATTTAATCAGAGTCCAGAGATATTCTGAGGATGTAGGGTGGTTTTTGGATCAGTAAACACAATTATCTTCATAGCAGGGGAATGTACTGTATAGGGCATAAAGCACTAATACGAAGCTGCATTTAAGTGCATTGTTCATATTTAATTCATCAAACTGCTGAGATATGATATGCAAATTAGGTTTGGGTATGAGCATGATATTCATCTGAGAATATACCTGCAATATCTTTCATATTCCTATTGGATATTTTGTCCATGAAAAGGGGGGCTGTATAACAAATGAGGAGTACATATTATTTCATAATGAAAATGGTTGCACTATGGATCGTTTCTAGTCGTAATGTTGCTAGGCAAGTGTCATCAAGTCTTTTTCTTTGGAGTCAGTCAGCCCAGTTCAGCAGGAGTGTCTAATGTTGTGTATATTTCTGTCACATAAAGAATCCTTCAAAAAGTGAATAGAATACTGTCAAAAAGAAACAAAGCCTCTGTCACACCTCAACAATACATATGTATGTAGTGTATATCCTCCCAGTAAATGATACCTCTAACAGAGAGTAAACATATTTGGCCTGAGCTCAGACACAGCATCAACAGATGATGCAACGCGCCTTATAAACCCTATAAATCCTCCGGGGCAGGACAGAGTTTTTTGATGAACCGGTTGGATCAACACTAATCTGTTCCTGAGATATGGAAGATAATTTAGTTTGTACATGCAGCTCTTACTGGGACTCAGAACCTGCAGTAGACTGGAGGAGCTCCGGTTACTGCTGTGTGATCAAAATCTTTAATTGACAGATATTTGACAAAAGCAACACATTCTTAGTCAGAACCGCGTGGGGTCAGTTTCTGACGCACTGGGTACTCCACGTTATCCAGTTGGGCCGGCAGTAGCTCATTCTGTAGGGACTTGGCTTCGTAGCTGAAAGGTCGCTGGTTCAAATCCCATCAGACCTGTATTCCCATGCATGTACTGTACTTTTTGTGAATGAAAAACTGAATTTAAAAAAGGTTCAACTTGTAAAGCCTTGTGTTTCATAATCGGTTTCAAACGAAGCTGCTCGGTTAGGTTTAGGAATATTTTTTAAAAGTAGGTTTGTCATGCAATACGTGATTGACTTACGTACCTAAGCTAAAAGATGTCCCCATTTTACTCAAGGCAGAGAGGTCCTTCTTCTTTGCTCTTCTTTACCTTTCTTCCATGTTTCCTCTCTGTACACGGGGGGGGGGGTCTCTTTAATGCAGTTTGTGTGCAGTTAGGGTCTCAGGACAGAGTGCTGTGAGCACTGTGAAGCCCTCAGGGACACATGTTGCATTTGTGAAATTGGCAGTGGTGGAAAGTAACTAAGTACATTTACTCAATTACCATACTAAAAACTGAACAAATTAATAACTTTTAAAATAGGATGTTGTGATGTAGATAACTATTTGTTAAGTGCCTACAGCAATAGTGGGTTGACACAATCAATTGGTATGAGTAAAGAAAATACTTTTACTCCCAGTTCTTTGAGTACATGTTCCTGATGATACTTAAATACTTTTACTTAAGTAACCATTCTCAATGCAGGACTTTTACTTGTTATGGAGTGTTGTTACGGTGTAGTATTAATACTTTTACTTAAGTCAAGGATCTGAACACTTTTTCGGGAAATCTGGCTTGATGAATAAAATGTGTTTGATTGATTACCAACAGTGGTCTTCTTCGGTCCTGTTTTAGTTTGAACCATGGATCCAACCAGACCTTCTCCCTGAGACCTTGTGGCTCTTTATACTCCTACCCTTACTCCCATCATAATTACTACAGCCACAAGAGGCAGCGCTGATCCTGGAGCTTCAGGTGGGCCGTCACACGTTGATGCCTGAGGCTGTTGTATGAGTTGTGGGTGTGATGGTACTGAGCACGATTCTGTTAAGAGAGGGGACCTGGATGGAAGGCTTTATTATATCAGTAAACATGGTCAACTGTAAAAAAAACTGTGTGTGTGTGTGTGTACAATCTGGCTCGCCCACCCAGCATTGTCTCTCCATTGCATCAATCTGATTCTAGGTCAGTAGAGAAGACTCCTCTATTTTAGCCCACATAATCCCCTTTAAGAATGCACACACCTCTCATTGTGCACGCTTCTGTGAGTGAGTGTGTGTGTGTGTGCGTGTGTGTGTGTGTGTCGGCAGCAGTGTATTAATACCTCCAGCACGTACACACTAATCCACTCACAGTCCGAAAGATTGTCCTGGACTCTTCCTCCCTTTCCCCGTCTTGCATACACTCACATTACGGAGCAAACACACTCTTTCCTCTTAGATAGACACGTTGAGTCACACACTCACTGGACATTTTCCCTCCGGTGTGTTGGTGGCTTATTTGGGACCCATGAGCAGGAGCATGGTGGTGGGAGCATCAGGCCAGGTAAGCCCTGCCCGGGAGGCCATATGTCTATCAGCAGCTCGGCTCTCTATGGGGGCTCTGTACTCTGTTATGTAGTGGTCATGTTGGGAAAGTGCTACTAAATATGACTTTACGACTAAATATGTAGAGGTTATTTTGACACAATTATTTAAAATTGGTGGGAACTTGTGTAAAAGAAGTGTGAAGTTGATGCAGTTTTGTTACATTTGCATTTTAAGTGTGAAAGAAATACACACTGGAAAAAACTGAAACCTTGACTTTAATTAAATGTATTATGTCAAAACTTAGGTCACAGGCTCCTCCAACAGTGCAACATGAATATATTGCTTTAAACTAACCTCATACATTTATGTGAAATCTCTTGACATAATACATTGAATCAAAGTCAAAGTGTTTCCAGTGTGGTGGAAGAAGTACTTTTGACTTAAGTAAAAGTAGCAATACTACATTTTAAAAGCACTTTGTTACAAGTAAAAGTCCTGCATTCAAAATGTTACTTAAGTAAAAGTACAAAAGTATTGCCACATAATTATACTTAAAGTATCAAACGTAAAAGTACCCCTTGTGTGTAATGGTCCATTTGACAATCGTATATGTGTTGAGTTACTATTGTCATTAATGATGTGCTTTTATCACAGCTGGTAAATGTAGAGCAATTTTGAATAACTTTATACACTGCTGCTCAATATCTTTTAACCTATAAATACATGTCAATGACTTATATTTTGTATTAGCAAATAATCTAATTAAAAGAAACAACTATGAACTAAAAGCTGTCAAATAAATGAATGGAGCAAAAAGTGCCATATTGGCTTCTAAAATGTAGTGCAGAAGAAGTTTAAAGTAGCATGAATTGAGAGTACTCATTAAAGTACCTCCAAATAAACTGTACTTGGGTAAATGTACTTTGTTACTATCCACCACTATATTTAAGTGCGAAAGAAATAGGTAAATGCTTGGATTATCTGCTTTTAATGTTTATATTATTAGGTGTAAAAGTACATTTCGAGGTCCTCACCATGTGTCCTGCTAACTGAAGCAGTGAAGGGTGAGGACTTCTCTCTGGTTCCTCCCCTCTCTCTCGTTGAGGAAAGCCACTCTGTACTTCCTGGATGTGTTAACCCCTAAACTCCTCCCCCCCCATAGCCATGATTCCCCGCTCCTTCTTTTCACACTGGATTAAAATGTCATTAGCCAGAACAAAGCTGTAGGCTAGTTAAGCAGTTTGTGCTTCAGTGTGCAACATTCGATGGGGCTCTTAAGAACTTCATAAACCAATGTGACAGCAAATATTATCCGATCAGCACTCTAAGACTTAGTCCCTCTTTTGTTGTCGATGTTATTTTATTGATTTAGAATGGATTTCTTCCCATTCTTTTAGCCCACTTTGGGTATTTCTGTCCGATATGCTGGTGTAATTTATGGGATTAGTTTTGTTTCATAAAGATAAAGGAACACTTTCTCAGAACCAAGCAAAACTAAGAGTTTAAGAGAAAAAAAACTGAGTCAAGCAACATTTATTTAATTTAAAAATAAAACTATAAGTTGCAAACAAATCATTTATGTAATCATGTAAACTATAAGTCTTTTTTCTTTGTTTTAACATATATTTTTGTTTGCAGTTCTCTTTGCTTCTTTCTCAATGATCGGACTTTGCTCTCGCTGCAGCTCTCTCGTTTGCGCTCCCTCATTTTTTCTTTTCAATTCACAAACGTCCCAGGTGGGCGGGACTTTCAGGGGTGCGTCCCAATTGGCTACTCAGCTTTTGAGTGACAGGCCAGTCCTCCAGCGATTGTACTGTACTTTCTTGATTCTGAGAAAGTGTTGCTTTATCTTTATGAAACAAAACGAATCCCATAATAATTCAGCATCCTTGTCAAGGTTGATTTCACCAACCAAAATGTTATACTTGATTAGTAAAGGAATTGTAACTACTTTCTCTATATAATGGTATTGCTGCTGATGTCTCCACTTGACCCAATTAGGTTTATACTAAGAGGAACACTACTCTGTGTTGTTTTGAAATATAAAAAAGAAGCAAGTGGAATGTGCGTGGGTTAGTCTTTCGTTGTAAAAGGTCTTGTGTTACTTCTAACCAATCACACAAGGCCTTGTATAATGGTAACATGTAAATAACATAAGTGGAAGAGAATGTAGCATGAAGTATTCAACCAATGGCAGGCCAACACCTGCAGTCAGGCTTAGCGTTAGCTTCCTATACTCATCATATTCTAGCCTCATTTGTTCTGGCTAGCAAGCAGCTTCGTGGTTCCTACAGGAAAAGTGAAATACTGAAGAGCTTGAGAACCTTAAATAAGCCTACAATAAATACAACAGTGTAAAGACATGGTCAGTTACAAAAAAGGTTCTTGAGTTGGAGAAAGAACAGCGCAGAGGGTTCAGCTGAGGTCTTGATCATTTTTATACCATATCTTTAAATTTCTCTGGATGTTGTCCTGATTATTTTGCTCTCAGATACTGTCAATAAGCACATGACTGGTTCGTGTCAAATATCTTTGTTGTCAGTATAATTAACTTCAACAGACGGATGGGTCGGTCTGTGATGTATATCTTTGTTGTCAGTATAATTAACTTGAACAGACGGATGGGTCGGTCTGTGATGTTCCGCTCCACCTATTGGCAGATATTGGTAGCTGCGTATTAATGTGTGTAATGTTCTCCATCCAAGTTAAATTATTTGCACTCAGCCCTTTAATGTCAAATTAGAACAGGAACTGGGACATGCTGAAGGTGTGTGTGTGTGTGTGTGTGTGTGTGTGTGTGTGTGTGTGTGTGTGTGTGTGTGTGTGTGTGTGTGTGTGTGTGTGTGTGTGTGTGTGTGTGTGTGT
>NW_011342502.1:0-9413 GCF_000735185.1 Notothenia coriiceps | reverse complement strand
GTCATTCATTGGCTGTGTCTCGATCACACGCGCACGCACGCACGCACGCACGCACGCACGCACGCACACACACACACACACACACACACACACACACACACACACACACACACACACACACTCTCTCTCTCTCAAACACAGGCACGCACACACACACACACACACACACACACACACACACACACACACACACACACACACACATCCCATAGAGAGCCTTTTCTCTATCTTCCTTTGCTTCACTGTGGTTGGTGACTACGCCCCACAACCTTGTTGCTAGGCGATGGGTGTTGGAGAGCGTTAACTGTGTCAGTGTGTTACTGTGTTAAAGTAAAGGTGGAGTTTTAGCTGCTGATGATGATGCAATGCTTCCTTTGTGTTTTGTCATCAAGATATTTAGAAATATTTGTTCTACTTATGTTCTAGAATCTAGAATCTAAAGTCCTTACTAATCAGTATTTTTTGTTTTTATTTATGTTAGAATGAGTCAAATGACAATTTCATGTGTGAGGTGTCACTGGTAAAAAATGAAAGTAAGGAGAACTACGACTTGGCTTTTTAGCTTCTTTGAGCTGTTTTTTTTTGTTTACAGCTTTCCTGCTTTTTTAAGCAGAATACAAATAAACGTTACAGTGCTTGTCCACCAAACAGCAGAGAGACACAAGTTGGATATTTTTCTCAGGAGTTGGTTGAGAACAAACGAGATAAAAGAGACTGTGCTGTTTCTCAGCACCTGCACCTACTCCATATAAGTGCCTTGATGTGGGAAATGCAATTGTTTGCTAAAAACTAAATTGCACCCAATGCTCAAAAGCAATTTTATATTTTAATTTCCACTGTCCCCAGGTGACACTGGTGAAACCACACCCTTGATTTTTGGTGTAAATATTGTAATCTTAAGGTAAACAGCTGCAATATAACTATTATTATTATTATTATTATCTGTGTCAACAACTGATATAATAAGGGATACCTGATATCATTACTGACACATTAAGTGATATGCACTTCCCTCAGCTGTAACATGATGACCTGGTAGTGAATGAGCTCTATTTGTCCCTTGGGTTCCATCTTATAATTGGGAGGAACAGAACCTAAATTGCTCCATTGTTGTGTGGTGACACTATCTGGCTAGCTGACACACTTTACATCTCTATGCACAGGCGATCATCTAAAGCTCTCCGAGGGCCACTGAACACGATGCACACACATGCATACAAAATGAAGACACAAACCCCACCCCCCGATGGGTTGGAATACCCCATGCTAGCATGTCATAGGTGAGAGATTGTGTTTAAATGGCCTTGAGGAACAATACGTTACAGAGACAGGCTCAATGGAAACAAATAACACTCCACATGTGACATGTGTTCCTAACATGTGGTCCTAAGCACGGTATAATGCAGATTGAGAGAGAAGCTCTGCTCATAATGAATGTGTTGATAACAGTGTTGGAGAGGCGAAGGCGTGTTCAGGTTAGCAGAGTCTCTTTGTCTGCTCTGCACCCGAGGGACCCCCCCCCAAAAAAATGTACACCCATATCTTAGAAAGCAGGCCCCTCTGGGAGGTGTGGTGCCTGTTTGTCTGGAGTAACATCTGAAGGTGCAAACATGTTTTCTAGGGCAAGACCTCCAAGGAATAAAATAATATCAACATTCAGAATATTGGCTATTGATTTATTGTTTATTAGTGCATTGTACAAGCTGAAATAATGACAGAGTTGTGAAATCTGCTAAAAAAAAAATCCAATGGAACAGATGCAGAGGAAGTAGGGCCGACAGACTGCTTCTAAAAAAATCAGCCAAGCCTATTTGGTGGCAAACTGAAAAATGAATTCCCAGATTTCCCATTGTAATAATCCATGACACACTTAAAGACTCCATGGGTCCTTTAGTGGTGATCGTACCCTGCTGTCAGATTTAACGTTCTGCAAAACCCAAATGTGCTAACGTCTTTGAAAATCCACAATATCTCAGCCTTTTAACAAAAATGTATTTAAATTATGTGTGATTATAATGAATACAATATTTCAGAAATAAGACGTACATTTGACAGTAATACGCTAGTAGTGGGAAAAGGAACCAATGCCTTCTCACAACCCCTGAGCACCAGTTGTTGTAATGAACAACCTATTTGACCCTCTTTTTTCTGAATCGTTTTTAAATGCTGGAGAGTTAGAATTATCCAGTAATTCCAATAAGTAATCGGAACAATATCCTAATGTTGTTTATACTCGGCCCCCTACAGAAGCATTGGGTCAATGTAACCACTTAATTGAAGCGTCCTGTGTACTAGGATTGTACATTAAGAGTGAACTGCAACATGAGATCCATTTTGATATCTTTGTGTGACCTTCATCAGCCAATAGAGTAGGCTTATGATCACATGGCCAGCATTTAATACCTCCTCTCTGTTCAGACAGGTTGTCTGGTGCGAATGTTCTTTTTTATATTCAGGTGGTCTGATGACTCCTGGTGGATGACCTTTGACCTCTTTCTAATAGATGTTGTAAGCTGTTTTGGTCTGCTTTTCCCAGACAGCTTATATTGTCTGTTACTGGTGCCCTGGTGTATATCTAGTGGGAGTGTACTAGCAGTAGGTCTTAGGGTCTTAAAGGGGTTGTGATTTTTGGAATCAAGTGCAAGGGTCATGGCCATCATTTTTCGTGTGTTTATTGTTGTTTTTGCATTATTCATACTGCAGTAACACACTATTGTAATGTTCATAGATGCCATCTTTGCATAAATCCGTTTTTTAGGAACAGCATTCATACTAACTGCATTTTTTGTCATACTTTTCTTCTAGGTAAGTTCATATGTTCGAGGAGAGGTGAGGGATGGGCTGTTAGAGGTGTTGTTGATCTGCAGGAGCAGCTGCTCTTCTGGATGTTCTATTGATTTGAACACTTGGATAAGCACATTTTGGGCTGAGTAGTCAAACTGAGGCCATGTAGGTGAGTGCTCACAGTTCTATCTGAAACAACCAGATGCCCCCCAGTGCTAATCCACTATTGCTGTCATCACATACACACATTCTGTTGCCTTTCATCTTGTTTATTCTCACATTAACAGTGGTCACAATTATGTATTGTGCTGATTCGGACCCATACTTTTTAAAGAAATCCATGACGATTGCATAAAGTCACCATCAAAACACAGAATAAGAGAAAACCCTTTGCGTTTAAAACTATCTCCTGGAACATAATCGCCTTCTTGGCTATCCCTCCCTCTCTTCACCAATTACCTGAGAGAACTACCTGAGCCCCTGAGGGTGAGAGGTCATGGCTCTGTGGGTCAGACCCCTGAGGATAGAGGAGTGTTTGTATTTTGTGTAGGTTGTAATACGCAGAATTAAGGATTGCTGGTAGTGAAGAAGCAGCTGGAGCTCCTTTAATCTCTGAGACCCTCATCAGATTACGGATATAACACACATCCCCTCTGTGAGGAAAGATCTGGACCAGATTAGGAACCAGGCAGATTTATCACAGGCTCCTACTTCTACTTGCACTGATGAACATGTCCTTTGAATCTAAACACAATGATGCAAACTTGTCACCTTTCGGCGAAAATTCGCCGTTTTGAATCCAAAATAAGTCGTTTGTGTGATTCATGTAGATCTGCAATAAAAATATTTTTGGGGTATGGGGGGGTCTGGGACCCGGAGTAATCTGCGGCCGTGAGCTGTTATGTGCCATCATGACACGCATGGTGTTCTTTTTTTATATATTATAATGAAGTACGAGCTGTGCTTGAGTCTTCCTGCCTGTCGGCTCTGCTCATGGATGTACAATAAGGCTCTGCTGCTCCGAGATGATGGTCTAGCTTCAGCAGCTACATTACCTACGGGTGCGTTCGTTAATATTAACTGCGCGTCCGGAGTCACTGTGGCACAGACTGGACCGCTGGTGAACAGCTGTTAGAACGGTTCAGGTGTTCAGAGCAGAGCTCCCTGTCGGAGCGGCAGAGCGTGATGTGAACTGAAAAGTTTTTCTGTGGCAATATTATTTAAGGAATCGTTGAGCTAGCTAGCTAGCATACATTGTCACTATCTGCTAACGGTTAGCTTTAGCCTTCTATTTCTAATAGATTTTATTTTCATAGGCTATAAACAGAAAGAGTGGTATATAATATATAATTATATATAGTTATATTTATATAATAATATAATAATATATATATATTAAAATCACTATATATTTGATAAATATGAGTAAAAGATGCCAGCAACAGAATCTATTATTGTACATAAAAAGACAACACAGACAGTACTAAACACGAATACCTTATATATAACATCAAATACAACAAAAAAGTAGAATATCAGATCTTAAATACTTGAGTAAAAAGTAGAAGCACTCAGGTGTTGTATTGAGTAAAAGTAGAAGACACACAGATCTTGTAGAGACATAGAAGAATCATCAGGAATATAATATATACTTGGTAAATCCTACCAGGTCTTAATTAATATAAAGGTGTAGAAGTACTCAGATCTTGTACTTGAGTAAAAGTAATACGTACCAGATGTGTAGGAATAAAACCCTGTAATACTAAGTGAAAGAGCTGACCATTCCACATGTTTCTTTAAATGCAACAGTAGAGAAATTAGCATGCCAGCGAGGGTGTGGTTTGGGCGACTGGAAGCTGGAGCTGCAGAGGAGTGGTATAACGGCCGGCCACCACGAAAGGTGATTCGGCCTCTCTATCAGTGCTCAGGAAGATAAGCCAGAATTTCACAGCCTGGTTCTGCGTTCTGGACAACTATTGCAGTAGGCGCGGTCCTGGAAGTACGCCGCGCCTCGTTTGTAATTAAAGTATGCCCATCCTTGCAACTTTTGAGAGGTCGCATATTATAGTTTAGTTTTAAAGCTTCTCTGCCTGTGCGTTAGAAACTAAACCTGTTCTTTTACGTCTGATTGAACCCCCTGTGTGAAGAAAAACAGTATTCAACAGTATTCTCATTCAAATATATAGATGAAAGTAGCAGACAGTAAAAGTAGTCATTGTGCAGATTGGTTCATTTCAGAGAATATATATGATATGTTTTATAATGATTGATCATGAAAGTGTTCTCATAAGCTGGTTAAAGGTGCAGCTAGTTTCTAATGATGACGTTGTTATACTGCAGGGTAGCTTGTGAATTACTCCAGGTGGAACTAAAGTCTGATTTAACACTTGATTATATTTCACATCATTCATCCACATCTGTAAAGTAACTAAAGGTATTAAATACATGTAGGGGAGTAGAAGTACAGCATGTACCTCTGAACTGTAGTGGAGTAGAGGAACAAAGTAGCAAAACATTGAAATACTTAAATAAAGTACAAGTATCTCAAAATTGTGCCTAAGTATAGTACTTGTTGAGTTTATGAACTTAGTTACTTTACACCATGTGGCTATAAAGATAGAAAGACTAAGCCTTGCACAGAGGCATGAAAATACATTTTCAAAATGCTCAACAGTGCTGCCAAAATTATAAACTGACTGCTACACAATTTAAAATAAATGCTTTTATATATTTCTATTAGATGTGACTCTTTGGCGTTTCTGTTATTATTAACACTGCTGCTTTAGTTGTTCTGACTGCTAAAATCCTCTGTTATTCCTCATTTTAAAGCCGATATTCTGTGGGGTGGGGGAGCCGGGGGCTCGGATCCTTGTCACCTTTTTCATACCTGATGAGTTTGCATCCCTGTAAACAAAAGCATGGTTTATAAATGCAATGGTTCAATGGGATTGATAGTGCTTTCTAACATTGTCCCTCCATCAGTAAAGCAGCTAGCTTCTATGTCTTCTTATTGAAACAGAATACTTGATTCTTGAACCTAGTTGTTCTCCAGATGAACCAATATGAACTCCTCAGGTACCATACATGTATGTTTTACATCTCATTCACATTCAAGCAGTATGTTGGGCTTTATGGCCTCTATGAACTATTGTTTTATTGCCCACTGTTTGTCCTCTGACTCAAAGGGATAATGGTCTTACCTTCTTAGCAGAAGTAATGGTAATGTAGGAGTATGCAATGCAATCTGCACAATGCTCCCACTTCTGCTTGATTGTAAGCACACTGGTTTGTTTGTGGTGTACAGTATATGTGCCAACAGCTCTGACCACTAACTGATAGTCTCTTCTCTTTTGGGTCAGAGTGCCTGCATTTTTGGTAGTAGGAAGTGATATAGCTATATTTAAATGTCATAGATGTTGGCCTGATGTCGAAGGTTGAAATCCCTTTATTTAATTTTGAACTTCTCATATTCAGTATATTCAGTAAGTAGAACTGTACCTGGCTAGGTTTGGATATTCTCACAATCCACCTTTTTGTAATTGTAATGCTGGACCAGGCCATGAGGGGGTGCCATGATATTAAAAAGCAAAAAGGGTGAGGCTTTGGGAAAGATAAACAACACAGACGATGTCTTCACAGAGTCTCAGAGAATGAGAACAGTATTCTGTATTTGGTTCTGGATACTAATGGTAGCATACAGTGTGAATATGTGAATACATGGTTGTTGGTTATGTTCAGATGTTCCCTGACCCAACAGCTTGTAGCTAATATTGCTGGTGAATACATTTCCACTGCATTTTTTTAATAATGCTGCCTGAACAACAATGTTGATAGCTGAAATACTGAGTAGAAACACTTGATATATACTGTATGCTTTTCAGTCCTATAGTCAGTATTGTATTGTCAGCACCATGGACAGGGCGTGTGTGGTATAACAAAGTGGCTGTTTTTAGTCAGTTCTGATGAAGTTTCATTGAATGCCTTTAGTACAGGATATATAATGTATTATTAATTATAGAGGCAATGCTTGGATATCAGTTGTTGAAGCAGTCAGGTACAAATTCCATTTCCGACCCTTTTGTTCTCTTTCAATGCCAATGCTTTTGTTCTATTTTCATGACTTCATGTTGTAGAAAAAGCTGTGTGTGTGAGAAAATGTGTTTTCTGTGTGTATGTTTGCTCTGGAGCTGTGAAACCTCTCAGTCACTCATGCAGACTGTACCATTTCATACTTGCTGTTAGGGAAGGTTGAAGAGACTGATTTGAATTTCTCCCCCCTCTGACTGCAGTGTAAGTGGTACATCCCTCGCTGTTGTTCCAAATGACAAAGGTGCTTCCATGTCACTAGCCCCTCCCACTTCTGGTTTTCTGTTACTCCACCCTCACCCCGCTTTCTATAATCCCCCCACACCCCGACCCCTCCCCGCCCTCTGTGAGTGGGTAAGTCATTTATTTGGAGGTTCCATAGCATCTGCTGCTACCTCTGAGCGCTGAAGGAGGGGAGGAGCTCTCCTTCCTCTCTGTCTCTTTTTAGCTTCTCTGCCTTTTTATTGGTCTGCCCTTCTTACCTCTTGGTGGCGTGTACAAGCCCACCCCTCCACTCTCTATTCCTGTCTCAGAGGCAGTTACCCAGGCAGCAGGGAGAGGCTCATACACTGTCTGCATTTGTGAAGAGAGCTGCTGTGTTAGAGGACTAGAGGATATTAGCGCTAGATCTATCCTCTTCCTACTTTTGGGGATTTGTCCTTTGGTGTAAAAAGAAAGTCACCTGTCAGGGTGGGGCCTTGTTTCTTTGGATGACTGGCGTCTTTGCCAGTGGCAAGGGCGGACTTCTGAAAGTGATTTGAAAGCTAGTTTTCTGCGTGTGGGAGCAGTGAGAGGACAGCCATGGCTCACGCCGCGTCTCACATTAAGAAGGCCAGGTCCGAGATGGACCAACCTCCGGACCTGAAGGCTCTGGAGAAGGCCAGAGAGAGGAGGAAGCGTTCCCGAGAGCGGGCCGAGCGCAAGAGAAAGGTAGAGGCAGACTCACGGGATCACCCCCCTACTCACCCTTCATCCCACTCCCAGTCATCCATCGACCCTCATCATCAGACTGTCATTTCACAATGAAGAAGTATTCATCAGAGTCCATCAAGGACTGCGGAAGAGCTCTCGGAGCCGGAATCATGATCACAGACTGTCCTCATCCTTGCTTCTTTCATCTCTGCTTTCATTCTCATTTAGAACTGCATAGTATCCTAATCATCACCCAGGGACAAAGCATGTCAACTGACTCATTTTTGGAGACAGTCATTAGATGGATTGGCTTTGGGTTAGACTAGACCACTGATCTAAAGACTGTGTGCTGTGATCAGTGCTATCAGTCCCTTGTCACATCCAAGAAACCAATCACAGCGGGATGTGTAAGCAGCAGAACAGACCATAATGAGTGCTCTCTGCTGTCCTCGTCTCATCCTGTTCACTGGTGAAGGATGTTCAGCAATAAAAGCATCCTTCATTCCGCCTCATTCTATTATCATGAGCCTGACATTGTACATTTTCTCTGTGCAACTAATCAATCACTCAATCAGTGCTGCTGTCTCCCTCCTCCAACCTTCCTATCATAACACATCCTACCCACAACACCTCCACCCGTCTCCCTGTGGGTGCACCTACGCAGATCACTCTCTGGTGCATTGCTAGGCTGCGCAGAGTGCGCTCCTTCTATTTGCTCATGGTTACACACATCCTCTCACGCAAACACAAAATGCTGCTGCTGTGCTTTTATTGGTAAGGTGTGTTGCTGAGATGTGCTGTATCTTTATAATGAAGGTTTTACAAGTCAATATAGGGGGTGACATCACACGCACGCACGCACGCACGCACGCACGCACGCACGCATGCACGCACGCACACACACACACACACACACACACACACACACACACACACACACACACACACACACACAGAGTTTCTAAAAAGTTGTGTGAATTACATTCGAATTGGAATATTGGCCCATTTGTTTGAAACTGCAAATAAATATGTCATAGGTGACTGGTTAAACTGTCCGGTAACTATCCAAGTTAATTCACACCATCCAACCAATCAGAATGTAGAATTTCAAGTGGCCATGGTCTAGAGAAAAACACCAGAGCAATGTATTAAGGAGTGCCAGCTTTAGTGCATGCCTGCGTTGTGTTAAAGGGACAGGGTGGATGACAGGAAGAAGCAATAAGGGAACATTATCCTATCATAAATCTGTACTTTGTGACCTTTTCCTTTAGTAATGATGGGTAATAGTTACGATACAGAGCATTTCTTGGCATCAAAATAACATTTTTCAAAAGTGAAGCCCTGTTGTGATCTCGGATGTAGAGCTTTGGTGTTTTTCTGTCTCTACACTGCACTCAGCTGCACGGAAGATTATCACATGGGATTATTGCTGTTCCATCTCTCTCCCCCTGCCTGTCCCAATACACACACACACACACACACACACACACACACACACACACACACACACACACACACACACACACAACACGTACACACACACACACACACACACACACACACACACACACACACACACACACACACACACACACACACACACACACACACACACACACACACACACACAC
>NW_011342501.1:36390-48915 GCF_000735185.1 Notothenia coriiceps | reverse complement strand
CAACCTTGCATTCTGTTTTGTCACAGAGTACAGGTGGTATTCAGAATGATAGTCAGTTTTATGTATATCCATCACAAAATACACAGCTGAATCATTTTGAATTAAAATAATGAGCAGTTCTCCGAACTCCATGGACTCGTCATTTTTGGCCACAAGGAAAAGCCCTTTTTTATATGATGTACCTTTATACTGTATGTCTGTGGATCACTAGTATTGTTTTCTGATAAGCCAAACTCTCTCACTGCATGTTTGATTGAATCACTGTAAAGACTGGAGTAAAAAGTACAACTGTCTTTGACTTGCAGAAGTTGACTGCATCCTGGCCCAGCTGAAAGATATGCCTGAAAGATCTGATGTCTTACGGATAAAGTTAGGCAGATGTTTTTTATAGTTTTTCAAATGCCTGGCACATCTCTTGAAGTAGCTGTGTTTACTTTCAAAACGCATTGTCCATATTCTCATCCAGGGGCCACATTTCAAGATGAGTGCCGGATAGCCGGATAGTCTCATGAAATGGTGCTTTGGTTTTAGTGGACTCTCAGGAAAGAAACACTTCCTTGTTTCCAAATATTCTTGGATTGTAATGTCAAGATAGGCTACCTGTGACAACGAAATCTTTTGTGCACAAATCAGATCAACAATATCTTTAAGCTGGAGAGTCAACTGCCACACATCATCTTCTGGATTTTGCACTTTGTCACCAATTAATACAGGCAGCAATCTTAAGAAATTCCAGTTCTGAATGGCTTGACCTGAGAGCTTGAATACGTCAGAGTTGACAGCACAGGGCTTAGTGAGAGCATCAGATCCTTTGTACTTGAACAGTTTTATTCGCTGGTTCAAAAGTGAATATGTAAACCATTTATTTTTCTTAATAAAATACTTTTAAGTACAGTGCAACATCATAGGATAAGACACCCTCAAATATGTCATGGCCTAAACAAGGTGGGAGACCTGGCTTGCAAACATGAAAAACTGTGAAGTCCACTGAGACAAATGTAACATTTGTGATATTGGGCTATATAAATAAACATTGATTGATTGGTGTCAGAGCATTGAAGACAGAGTTTGCCTTTATGCCTTTGATGTGTGGACTGTCTTCAACTTGTAGATCAGCAACAGCAGAATCGTAACCTTCGGGTGTGCGCTGTGAACCACATACATTTGCATCATCTCTCTTAAACTCACTTTGTGTGATTTCACAGTAAATGTTTTTCAACATCTTTTTGAATGTCTGAGCTCTTCAATATATGTTGTTCTCAGTGGTCCCTGGTGACAGACTGACAACAGATCCTTCACACAATCACAGATTTTAGCAATAGCATCATCAGTTAAAGACATGTCATCTTTTAAAAGTGAACGTAGTTTACTTAAAATGTAATCCTGTCCCAACTCATGCACATTTTGCATCTCTTCGACAATGGTCTGTATTGTTGAAGCTGGAAGAAGGAGCTGCCCTTGCAATTTTAAGTAGAATAATTATAGATTCCTAAGATAGGTCTCATTGAAATGCTGTGGCAAATCAGTGCTTTCATTTGTTGTTGCATCATTTGGGCTCTGGGAAGCATCTTCATGTGCAGAACACGGAGAAATAGCTTTCCGTGTTACTGGACATGCCACAGTTCGCTCCTGCACTATATGATCTTTTAAGTGGGATATAAGTTCTTCCACTGTTTGAAATTGGCGCGTACATAACGAAATTGCACATATCAAATCTGTAACAACGGCTCTAGCAGTGGCAGAGGCTGCAGGCACATTGTGAATCCGATAAAAGTGAGCTTTAAAAGCTGCGTAAGTACAAAATGTGCGCTTCCAACACATTTGAAAAAACACTGGGGTTCGTTCCTATGCACTCTACAATGCAGCACATAGCCCCTCAAAGTCTGTAGCGTTTTGCTGGAAAAATGGCAGGTAATCATTTTTAGCACGCTAACAAGACTGCCTTCACAACAGCATGAATTAAACGAAAAGAAAGAGTTCAGCTTTCAGCATAATACTTCACTAACGTTACCAGACTATTTAAATTAACTCCCGGTCAGTAGACGTTATAACTATGACTGCAAAATACACTCAATCACAAACAGAAGCTAGTATTTTCTTGACAACACACCGTCTTATAATTCAAGTTTGAAGAAAATAAACGGTTTACTTACCAGTGCTACAGATCATGATCCTCCACTCTTCATCTGCACACAGCTCTGTGCGCAGGCAGACTTGGCCGCGCACTCGAGCCGTAAAGCTCCTTACACACCAAACTGACACCAAAGAACACCAAAGAACACGTCCCAACGGAACGTCGGCTCACGTCACCTCACGTCGCCTCACGTCTCCTGTGTCTTGGCCATGTGTCGCACTGGAACACACCGCAAAGACTTCAGCCGACGGCCAAGAAGCACGTAGGAACTGCGCATGCGTGAGTGGCAATAACTCTCCTTACCAGCAGGCGGCGGTAGTGTGTATTCGTCATTCAAAAAGAGGCAACAACCGGAAGAAAGACTGTGTGATAACCGAGAGAAGAAGAACAGACTGCGTGATATAAACAAACAACAAATGGCGTGTGCGTTCCATTTTCACTCTACAGCGAGAAGCTCATGGGGCTTTCCCGAACCTGTGTCGAGAGCTGGAGTTAAATGAAATCTCAGATTTGCCTTCTTAATAGTTTGTTTGGGTCCCTCACTTCCGTTTTGCTTCTCATGCACTGATTCGCTAGCTGAACAGCCAATCAGAGTGATTTATTTGGCCGACAGCCTACCGATTCAACATGTCGCTTGGAATAAAGCTTTAGGATTTTGTTTTTGTATTTTGTGTTGGGGTTCTCACCTGCTTTGTGTTCTTACACAAACCGGCCTTTATATTTCTAAACAGCAAATCAGTGCTTTCATTTGTTGTTGCATCATTTGGGCTCTGGGAAACATCTTCATGTGCAGAACACGGAGAAATGGCTTCCCTGTACATGTCACTTATGCTATCAACAGAACATGCTCTAGAGGTCGAGAGTTACATAAACAGAAGTAATGCATAAAACTGGTTATTTAAAAATTATTTCACTTAAAAAGGCACTTGGTGTAAATACTACATTTAAAGTACAATTTATTTAAGTGATTTTTAAGGGGTTACTTTAAATAGAAAAGGCTAAAGGGCCATGGCAATGAGCATCAAGGCGCAACATTTCTGCTTATCTCCTCAAATGCTTGTTGCCGACTTCTGGAGTGAGGGGTGTAGAGGTGTATCTTTGGGTGTGTGGAAAGGTCAATTTCTCGTTATGCAGGTCCTGTGTAGAGCAGATATTATGTTGACCGGCTAAATTGGCAATCTGGTCAATTGAAACTGGAAACTGACCTACATCAGCATGCTGTTCCATCACTGATGATAAGTAATATGATTAATACACTGATATGTTTGTTACAAACAGACCAAGAGAGACACTATTTTCTGACAGGTTGTGCCCAATTTACTGCTGGGCCAAGGCCAGAAAAAAATCCACCAGCTGAGGTTCCAAGAAAACCAAAAAACGACCAATGTGGCAACGCTTTGGATTTGAACTTGCACCACACCAGACAGTGATGCAGCCAGGCCTGCAGTTCTAATGATGCTGGCTCTCGTGTGCTCTACCCCCAATTACAGACAAACACAATGTGCTTAAGCTAATAACACACAAACATGTATAATCTTTCATGTCTTTATTGAACTCACCCATTAAACATTTGCATTGCTAATGGCAAAGCAAGTGAACTTAAGCCATTTCTTTTGGGATAAGGTCTTGGCTTTGAACAGCTCTAAACAGATTCACTTTGTACTAAGCCATTGTGTATTAAATTGACATCGATATTTCGGGTCATTGTCCTGCTGCACCACCACCCAACGTCGGCTGAGCTTCAGCTGGCGGATAGCCTCTCTCACATTATCTGTAGGATGTCATGGTAAACATTGAAGTTATTATTTCCCTTGGTCGCATGCAGTTCAGGCCCAGAGTCAGCAAAGCAGCCCCATATCAGGATACCCCCCCCCCACCACCGGGAAGATGTTTTCATGTTTGTATGTATGTTTCCGTTTTCATAGCAGAAACGTTTAATTAGACTACAAAACATTTTCCCAGTAGTGTTGTAGAGTATTGAAGTGCTCTGTGGCAAACTTCAAATGGTGTTATTTTTTAGAGTGGGGGCTTCCTCTGTGGTGTCCTGCTATGGACCCCTTCAAGCCTTCAACTGTAACTCTGGGGTTCTCTTTAACCTCATTGATTATTCTGCGTTTTGCCTTTGGATATATATTTTGTAGGCAGCCACTTCTAGAAAGAGTGATACAAAGAATGGGATTGATGTATATCTTAACTTATGAAGATTACTTTGTAAACCTTTCCAGCTTTATGAACCTGCCTGGTCGCCCGCAGGATGCTTTCTAAAAATAGTGTGAGTCATCACTTAATAAATAAATAACTTTTGTCTTACATGAGTAAAGAAAATAAAAATGTTTGTTACTGTGGACTTTCAAGTCATTCAGAGGGAAAGGGTCTCCTCTCTGCTGCTGCTGCTGCTGCGGGGGGCTGCGGCATGCTGCAGGATTTCCGCCCCGTGTAGCGAGTATTTTCAGGACTTCTGATCCCTTTGCTGGGAGAAATGTTTCAAAACTTGTGAACTCTGTCTGAAGTTTTTCTGCTGATTCAGTCTCTGTGTATCAGCAGTCTCTGCAGTGAACAAAAGGAACACGTCTGTCCGACGTAAACACTCCGACACTCACCTTTAAATCGTGCTGTTCATATTTAACTGTTGGTCCCAATCGCAGCAGCGTGACATTGTCCTCCACTTTCACTGCAGTGGGAACATACTCTCTAGTCTGCTCCGTGTCTATTTATTTTCTTCTCAGAGAGTACCAGAATGCATAGTTTACATGTTAATATTTAAACAAATCTTCTTCCCATCCCATCACATTTCAAAACAAAGTGGGAAACATTGGAAACAGTAATATGTAAAAATATTGTTATCATATGTAGCCTATTATATGTATAATATTTATTATTCAAAGGAAAACTGCTGATGTATATTCTTCAGATAAATTATATCAAACTAGTAACCCTCCGTATTCCTCGTTATCCTTCAGGTAGCTCTCAGTGTCAAAAAGGTTGGTGACCCCTGCTAGTGACTTAACAATAGATGTTGAAACTGCTAGAAGTGAGTCTTAATATTATAATTTTTCACTGACAATAAGTGTAAATGTCAAGTTTAAATGCATCTGTATTAAGGGTGAGTTAACCAAGTGATTTTCTTTTAAGGAGCAGTTGCAACAATATCTCATTAGTCATTGTACTCTAAACATCTATTTTATCATGAATCCATAAGAAATGAAAGCATTTAACACAAAGTCTCAATACTTCAGAACAATCTCAGTTACCATCTTAAGCTAAAGAGAGAGCTAGACACATAATATATGCTCATCAACGGTCCAATAGTTTAGAATTATCCTTTAATAAACAATATCTGTGTGAGATCTGAGTTCAGTGTCACAGTGTGCAATGTTTCATTCAGCTTCAGCCTCTCTCATACTATGAGAGTATTCTTTAATAGGGTGACCTAGTTCTCGGCATATGCAGCTAACAGTGTGATACAATTTGTTCAACCTGCAGAATGCTAAAGCCTTCGTTTGATCCCATTCCTGCTCACAAATACTCTTTCTAACTCCCATTACGCCACTGTGTCTGTCCTCTGCTCCATCAGGCCCTGGGGAGGAAATGGGAGCCAAGGCATCGTTGGTGGAAGATCCGGTTCCTGGGTCTGCTATGGTAACTTCTCCCACTCTGGACAACATCCGGGCAGCCTATGAAGAAGGAGAGAATGAGGCTGCCAGGGAGCTGATTCAACAGGCCTGCTGTGTAGAGTGCAGCGCAGCAGTGCCTCACATCGATGGGGTGAGCACACGTAACATTTAAGATTTAAAGATGTTACTGTTACTATTGAGGGAGGCCACAGAGAGACCTCCATCACTCAGAGTTCATTTATATAGCCCAATATCACACATTGACATTTATCTCAGTGGACTTTACAGTATGTACAGAAAATAAATATGAACACAACACCCTCTGTCCTTTGACCCAGACCTCGGACAAGGAAACACCTCCAAAAAGATTGGAGAAACCTCAGGGAGGGCAACAGAGGGGGATCCCTCTCCCAGGACGGACAGACCTGCAGTAGATGTTGTGTGTCAATTAAAAAGATAACACATTTACAACATAGGTAGTCCACATTTTTGAAAAGACCACTTCTATAAATAAGAAGATGATGAAGATGAATCCAGGTGGATGTCAACATTCCTCTGGATAAGAGAAGTAGTAAGGTGAGCATCAGGCAGGACCACAGCAACAGGAGTGAAGGTGCCCCAGCCAACCATATCAGGAGCTCTGCATGATACTGGCCTGTATGGGAGGTTTTTTTTCTCAAGAACAACCATACAGTATCAAAGCTTCTGGAGTTTGCCAGTAGGCACAAGAGAGAACCAGAAGGACGAGCGCTCTAATGAGATGAAGATGGACATATTCAAAAATTCAAGGTGCTATGTGTGGTGCAAAGCATACACTGCCTCAGGACACACTGCTAGGGAGGAACTTGACCTTTCAGCAGGTCAATGATTCCAGACACCAAACAGAGAGGATAATGCCATGCAGTGGCCAAGGCAAAGTCCAGATCTCCTCCCATCCAATCTGTGGCACTTTTTGAAAGCTGCGGTCCACAAGCATCATCCAACCGACCTGAAAACCTGGAGCAGATCTGCAGAGGAGAGCGGTCAGAAATCCCTGTGAACACTGCGCCCAGCTGCTAGACATTACCCTCAAAGACTTCCTGCTTTTACTTCACCAAAGTCTGCTCTACCAAATACTAATGTGTAGGGGATGACACTGATGCAGGCAGCAATTTTCTGTTTTTAATTTTCTTTAAAAGATTTACTGAAGGATAATTAATGTTGTCAATGAAAGTATACCTTTTTTTCCCAAGAGCCCCCCCCCAAATGACTCCTGTTGGAAGTTGCGCCCCCCCCCCCCCCCCCACACACACACAAAGGGGGGACAGTGGTAATTAAAGTTTAAAAGTCTCAAAATGCTACAACTACTGTCACAAACTGGATGAATGTGAAGTATTTTGTTAAAGGAGGATGAAAGCGTAATTAAGGAGCACTATTGGAGTGACTGATGGTTATTGGACTCAGGATTAATTCATTTGGATTCCCGCTGTATGAAGAAATTAAAGGACGGCGCGCAAGTGTAAACAATTCACAAAGGGATTAAACTATTTAAAACACATGCTCAAAGTAAGCCAGATTTTGCCGATGTGTTTATGTGGATTCAAAAGTCGTAAATAATCTACAAAATGGAGGAGACCGATCTGATCGGAGGAACTGTGACAAATAATCCAACTGAAACCGACATGGACAATGACTATGTTTTAAAAATGCGCTTATCCAGACAAGCCCGGTTTGGACACTTTACGAGCAGAAGAAATATTTCTATTAAAGAAAGAATTATACATTGCTGTCTTTTTATGCCTTTAATAGCTATACTAACTTGAATTTGTATTCAAATGAATTAATCAATTATTTGATATATTTTGTATTGTATTGTAGAGACAAGGCTTTTAGTGACAATCATGTATTGCGTTACAATTATATGTAAAAAAAAAAAAAAAAGTCTAAATATGATATTTGGCCTCAAATCATCTGAGGCCTGGCGCCCCCCCTGCGATCTTTGGGAACCCCAGGTTGGGAACCACTGTTTTAGAGCATATGACTTTCTATAAAAACACTGAATGGAAAAATGTGTTTGTGTATCATTTGTGATTCAGACAAATCTGATACTCTTGCAAACCACTGTACATATGACTACTCCAATGATGAATCTGTGTCTTTGTTTGTGCGTGTTCCTACAGGTTGGTCTTCTTTGTGTTGCCTCTCAGCATGGTGATCTGCAGAGTGTCTCTTACCTCCTGAGAGAAGCCCGTATCATTTTACTTCAGGAACCATCCAGCAGCAACCCAGCCATCCTGGCAGCGTACTACGGCCACGCCAGCGTGGTCAAAGAGCTGCTGGACTCCATCCCTGGTAAGAGGAAAAGAAACAGTTTAAGATTCATGATATATGGAACAGGGCAAACCTTTAGTTTCACAAGTAACATGTACTGTATACAATACATTCATTGAATCGAAGGCCAGTTGATGTCCTGAAGTTTATTAAATGATATATTCATTGTGTGTTACTGCTGTCAAAGTTAATGCTAAACCGCTTTGCAATATTTTAAAAAGAGACACTCCACCATTTTAATGTAAATTTTATATAATGTCCCCTGTGTCTCTGAAAATAATTCCAACAATGTGTTTGTGATGTCCACGGGTTATCTCAGCCTGGACTTTGAGATGCAAATTTATATAAAAAAAAGAAACCTGAGTTACAAACTTGAGGTGTGCAGTTGGTCAAGCGATGTATTTTAACCAGAAAGTGAGGGTCTAATAAAGTTATAGAAAGGGATCGAATTATGGGAATTGTATGACTCAGTAATTCAACTGACTTCACTAACATTCAGTATATCCGGACCACACAGGACTCTTTACAGGACAAATACTTTCTAATAACATTCATTTGTTTTCCTCCTTGGTTAATCTATTCCGCTTGCTGGTGTTACTATGTCACATAATCCTAACATGACCTTGCTTTTGATTAAGACTCACACCATGTCCTCACCTTGACCTGAGCGTGCTGGAGAGTATGACACTGGTACATTTTAAACGGTTTAATACCAAACTGTAAGTAGAATATGAATATATACTTTTTTTACAAAAAATATAGAGATTGAGTATCTTACACACCAAAATAATATCATTTTTGACCTTCCTTTCAACATTGACAGAACCATTGTTGAGTATGTCAGGGAATAATTTCCATAGATGTTTACCTTTTGCCCTCTGACGCAGATGACCAACCTTGGCCATCTGTTATCTCCCTTGAGGAGGGGGGCTGTTTTGACCATTTGTTGTTGTTGCCAGTTTATGACACGGCAACTTTAGGTCAGAGATGGTTTTATTGTTACGACCGGGCATCTTGCGGTCAAAGATAGTTTATTGTTACGGGGAGATTTGGAACGCTTCCTTCTCGGGCTTGATGACTCGAAAGGTGTGAAATCTTCGAGGCCATTAGCATCAACTGCAAGTAATTCAGTGTCCCCAGCTGTTTAGGCTATCTAGTGAAATGTTGATTACTCTCAAGCAAACCAGTTAAAAGTTCTTACGAGAGAAAGGTTCTTCAGAATTGATTGTGGCAACTCTACCGTGCAGTCAGAACCTCTGACTCCTGACTTGTTTTGTGAATTCTCCGGCCGAAGCTCCAAATAAACCATCAGTGTTTGACATCAAAGCTCCAGCTCTCCATCGTGTCTCTTTTGAGTCCTGACTCCAATTGCTACAGAAGTTTCCCCCACAGAGTAAATAATGGGTCTGATGGGTTCCGCATGGTAATTTGAAATGGTCTGTTGGACTAAAGGAAGCCCTGCAGTGTGTGTGTTGGTTGATGAAGAGTCCTCACACTAATCTCTGGGCTACCTCTCAGGTCCATGTCTGAGGAGAGACTTGTTGAACTTTATGCTGGCGACATCCTGCCAGCAAGGTCAGCTGGACGTGGTGCGGCTGCTGGTCCACGGCTACGCTGCTGACACCAAGGACTGTGCCGTCCACAGCGATGAGTTCGCTGTCATTACGGGGCTGCCACTGTATGCTGCTGCACAAGCAGGTAGGGTAATATACACAAACAATCCATCTTTATTCAGTTGGAAAATAAATACCACATTTGTACTATTCCTGTTACTCCTATTCTACTCCCCTTTGTCTCCTCTGAGTATCCCTTTTAGATGGTTAACATAATGATTGCACACCTTGATCAATTTCAGTGTCAGTGGCCGGAAGAAGGAAAGAAACATAATTAGCCAAATGGAAAGCATGTGTGTACTCATACTGATACACACTTTTACACTTGAATTGCTGGGTGGTGGTTGGTTATGTGTGTCTATTTAAGGAGCCAAGACAACCTGATTATGCACTGAAACATTTTTGAAGAGATCATGTCTGTTTTTATGTTTACATTTGTCATGCAGAAATACAATCTAATTTACACTTGTATATTTATTACGTGATTATAAAGTAATGAAAAGGACACATTACTGCTCAAATGAAATCAATGAATCAAATTTCATTTTTTCATTCCAATATCCTGTACTACAAATTAGCCTCAGGGGTCTTTACAGTCTGTACAGCAATTACACTTCTGTCCAAAGACCCTGGCAGAACCTCCTGTAATCACAAAACTAAGTGTGAGCCTCTCCGCTCACACAGGGTTCAATGAGGGACGGAAAGAGCAGGGTTTGGTTGTAACACAGGGGTTTATTGTTAAACATACACAAAACACGTTGCCCTTGCAGGATCCTTCACAGGTCCTTTGGCGTCCTTCCAGGATCCCGCCTACTGCAAGACAGACCAGAACCAGGTTACCACATGCTTTTATTCAGTGACTGATTACCTGATTTCGATCAGCTGTCTGGCCTCCGGCCGAGCCACTCCCTTCACTCCAGCAGCCGGCGCCCTACCACACCCCGCTGCCACATACCCCCACCGCCTGACTCAGGCCGGGATCCCGCCGGCCTCAATCTAACTCCCCCCTCCACCGAGCGAGAGAGGAAATCATCCACGACCATCCGGTTACCCGGCCTGTGGATCACATTGAAGTTGAAAGGCTGCAACGCCAGATACCACAGAGTGATCCGAGCGTTGGCATCCTTCATGCGGGGCATGGTCCGACCAGAGGGTGAAAGGGCGCCCCAGGAGGTAGTACCGCAGGGCGCCGACCGCCCACCGTATGGCGAGGCACTCCTTTTCCACCGTACTGTAGTTCACCTCCCTCTGGGCGAGCTTACGGCTAATGTACAGTACGGGGCGGTCGACCCCCTCTACGTGCTGGGACAAAACGGCCCCCACCCCACTGTTCGAGGCGTCGGTCTGCAACACAAAAGGGAGAGAGAAGTCAGGAGAATACAGAAGCGGCTTACCACAGAGGGCTTTTTTAACCCTCTCAAACGCCAGCTGACACCGCTCCGTCCACTGGACCGGATCTGAAGCACCCTTTCGGGTCAGGTCGGTCAGGGGACTGGTCAGCTCCGAAAAGGACGGGATGAACCGCCTGTAGTAGCCGGCCAGCCCCATGAACCTCCTGACCTCTTTTTTCGTCTTGGGCGCCAGACAGGCTGAAATGGCGGTTGTTTTCTCTATCTGTGGCCGCACCTGCCCGCCGCCCAAGTGGTACCCCAGATACCGTACCTCCCTCCGTCCAACCGCACACTTCTTCGGGTTGGCCGTGAGCCCCGCCTGCCTCAGGGACTCGAGCACCGCCCCCACCTGCTGCATATGCTGCTCCCATGTCTCACTGTGAATGATGACATCATCCAAGTAAGCAGCAGCATATGCAGAGTGGGGACGCAGCACCCGGTCCATGAGCCGCTGGAAGGTGGCTGGAGCTCCGAACAACCCGAAAGGAAGTGTGATGAATTGGTATAAACCATACGGAGTGGAGAAGGCCGTTTTTTCCTTAGACTCTGGAGAAAGGGGAATCTGCCAATAGCCTTTGGTTAAATCCAGCGTCGTGTAAAAGCGAGCAGTGCCTAGCCGATCCAGGAGTTCGTCGACCCGGGGCATTGGATAAGCATCAAATTTGGACACCTCGTTCACCCTGCGGTAGTCCACACAGAACCGGATTGACCCGTCGGACTTACGTACCAGCACGACGGGGCAACACCAGTCACTGGTGGACTCTTCTATCACTCCCATCTCTAGCATAGCCTGAAGCTCCGCCTGAACAATTTTCCTCCTGTGTTCAGGCAGCCGATAGGGCCGTGAACGAATGGCCACGCCCGGGGGCGTTTCTATGCGGTGGTGTATGAGAGAGGTGCGCCCTGGCAGCGTAGAGAACACGTCGGCAAACTGCCTTTGCAACGAAGCAACGTCTGCTCTCTGGCCCGGTGAGAGATTGTCGCCACAACAGACCGGGGCTACTTTGTTGCTTTTAATGACCTCCGGTCCCAACTCATCTCTCTCAATCACCGTGGTGGCCAGAGAAACCGACGCCACCTCCCTCCATGCTTTCAGGAGGTTAAGGTGGTAAATCTGTGTTGCTCCCCCCCTGTCAGAACGCACCACCTCATAATCTACGTCCCCCACTCGTCGTGTGACCACGAAGGGTCCTTGCCACTTGGCGAGTAGTTTAGAGCTAGAGCAGTGGTCGCCAACCAGTCGATCGCGATCGACCGGTCGCGAAAAAATACGTTTTTAGATGTAAAACTATCATCCACCACCCCGTTAGCAGGTGCCACTTGATTGACGTATATTTGAGACACCTCAATAATATAATACATTAACCGTGCTTTACGTGAACCTCATCATGACACAAGAGACGACGGCAGGACTGTAATTTCCCGTGTTCAGTGAACGCAACAGAGGCAAGACACCAGACCAA
>NW_011342501.1:12357-36366 GCF_000735185.1 Notothenia coriiceps | reverse complement strand
TGGAGTTTTGCTCGCAGGTCCATAACGTACTGTATTTCGTTTTTACTGGTGCTTGGACCCTCCTCCCAGTTTTCCTTAACTAGGTCCAAAACACCCCGGGGCTGCCTACCAAATAACAGCTCAAAGGGAGAAAATCCCGTGGAGGACTGGGGCACCTCCCGCACTGCAAACAACAGAGGATCTAGCCATTTATCCCAATTACGGCTATCTTCGTGAACGAACTTACGAACCATGTTCTTTAGTGTTTTGTTAAACCGTTCCACCAGGCCGTCGGTCTGCGGATGGTAAACACTAGTCCGTATTGAATGGACGCCCAATAGTTCATACAGCTCGCGTAGTGTGCGTGACATAAACTGTGTGCCCTGGTCAGTCAGGATCTCTTTCGGGATCCCGACTCGGGAGATAGTGCCTGCGCGACGCTCTTTGCAGAGATATTACGCAGCGGCACTGCCTCGGGATATCGCGTTGCATAATCCACTAGGACTAGTACAAAGCGATATCCCCGTGCACTCCGGTCTAATGACCCGATGAGGTCCATACCAACTCTCTCAAAAGGCACCTCAATCAATGGTAACGGGCGCAAAGGCGCTCTGGGGATGGCCGGCGGGTTAACCAGCTGACATTCAGGGCAAGATGCACACCACCGCTCCACATCTGCGCGAATTCCCGGCCAATAAAATCGGGCCATTATCCGGTGTAGTGATTTGTCGTACCCTAGGTGACCTGACATGGGGTTATAATGAGCCGCCTGGAAAACCATTTCCCGACGGCTTTTTGGCACCAACAACTGGGTATTTATCTCTCCTGTCTGTGTGTCACGGCTTACACGATACAGCCTGTCCCTAACCACCGTAAAGTGTGGGTGAGTGAGTGCTGCGTTTGGGTGTAGCTGGGAGCCATCAATACTCACCACCTGGCCGAAGGCGTGCTGAAGGGTCTCGTCCCTCGACTGTTCGAGGNGAGCGATGAGGAACAGGTGGGGCTTGAAAAGGCCCACCTGTTCAAAGTGGGGAATGACAGGAAAAGTTTGAGAACCACTGGTCTAGAGTATCCTATGTTTTTTATTTTAAGAAGCAGATTGTTCTATTAAACCGTATTCTGTATATTTTAAATTATTTACTTTTCTGTTGATTTGTATATATTTACAATTAAATTTATTCAATTGTTTTTTAAAATCTATTTAAACTCATGTGCAATGGGCAGACTCACTTGGAGAGGTAGAGCTCAGTGAGGCTGTGCAGACCACACACTGACTGGGGAACACACTCCAGCTGGTTATCATTCAAGAAAAGCACTTCCAGTGAGTCCCGCAGAATCATGGGAAACTCTATGGAACACACTGCCAAGACAGAGCCATGCATGGTCAAACACAACAGACACTTTATAACAATGTAACTTATACTGAAAATGGCTTTGTGCCAACATTTCCAAAGGAAATAACAAGTAAGCAGCATATTACACATTAGTCTGAAATGATGTAAAACATTATGTATGTAACACTGATACAAAACAAAACACTGTAGCACAACAATTTGGTATTGAACCAAACCTCACTACAGGACGGAATCATTCATCAGGATCTGATTAGTTTGAGCTATGGGGTCAGAGATGGTTCAATTAATGCATTTGCATTGGTTTTTGTCAAAGGAACCAGAAGGAGTTTACTTCCAGGTTTTAGGATGCATCACTGTGACACTCTATGGCTCAAACAATGTAATGGTGTGATCACAAATCTGATTGGACTTGATCAGACTCAAATGCTTTGAATGCATGTGAAGCAGATGTACCTGGCTCTGGGTCCCTCCTGTTCCAGGTTGTCAGGAAGGCCAGCTTCCTGGATTTGGGCCCCTCCTCTGTTCTAAATAGACAATTTTAAATTTGATAAAAAGGCAAAAGCAGTAGAAGAAGTTACAAATACTAATCTATTTGTAGGCAGACACCCATAGAAACCTCCAACCCAGTATACTGCATGTTTTTTCTTTAAGTGCCAATTTCCCTTATAAAAAAAGATTAATCAGCAAGACATTGAGGAAGAGTTTTCTCACTAGATTTAGGAATTATCCGTATATATATTGATGCTGACAGATGGCTCACAGGACGGTTATGAGCTCCAGCAAAATGGGAACGAACGTACTTATGTCCGTCTGTCTGTGTGTCTGTGTGTGTCTGTGTGTGTGTGTGTGTGTGTGTGTGTGTGTGTGTGTGTGTGTGTGCGCGCGTGCGCGCGCGTGCGTGTGTGTTTGTGTGTGTGTGTGTGTGCGTGCAGAGTGGACCTACCTGCCCAGCTGGTTCCTGGATAGATCCAGGGTCCTGAGCTTAGAGCACTTCCACTTACTGGGGGCAGGGAGTGTGTCAATGTGATTCCCACACAATCTCAACGACACTAGAGCCTGATGGGAGGAGGAGATGCTGTGACTGCACATTCACACTTTCATGTCTGCTTACAGCTGTTCCTCCAGCCAAATGAGCCGCCAGAAGTATGTATGTCAGTATGAGGCAAAACTTGAAAGAGTGTTAAAAGCAGCAGCTTCAGCTCCCAGAAAAGGTGTCTAACAGATATATCTGTACATCATAGACTGGTTGTGTAGTTGGTCGGCGGGCCTTACAGAAATACTATTGCTTTCTACATGTGTTTTAAAACTTAATAAAAACTTCCCTGCTCTGCTCCATTTTTGGGCAAGTAGACAATATAAGTTATGGATGTGCTGGATGTGCTGGATGTGCTGGATGAGCAGAAACAGCATTAGCCCTTTCACTCAGCCTGCTCACTTCGGTATTCCTCCTCCTGTTCTTTATAAGGGTGTATAAACGACAACCGGAACAACAGGAATACGCACACTTATCCGATCACCCGCAGCAGTATTAATACTTTTGTTATCATATTCATTCATGAATTTTGGTTTAAACTATCATTTCTAATCCCTAACTGCACTCTTGGTCCACATACACACCTCCAGTTCAAAGAGATATGAGGGCAACTCCTTCAGGCTGTTGTCAGAGAAGTCCACCTCCTGCAGCTGCGTCCTCCAGGACATGGAGATGGTGTTTGGAAGATTCTCAATGACATTGGAGGAAGTGTTGCATTGCTTCTGCATAGGATGTGATAGGAGAATATCCATTTGGTTATTTTGGATGATATTCATTTAATTCACTTATCATACATCTCATATCTCATCAGCAACAATGATGAAACCCACTACAGGAGGGAGGTGAACCAGCTGGCCACGTGGTGCATAGACAACAATCTCTTTCTCAATGTGGAGAAACTACATCCAACACCCCCACCCACAGACCACTGGTGGTACTGCTGTGGAACAGGTGAGCCACCCCCCACACATTGTTGTTGTGTTTTTATCTTAATGTGTGCATATGTTTAAATGTGTCTGTTGATTGTGTATATATAGGATATACATATTTTATACATATTTGTATATATATATTTGTATTATTGTATTCAGGATTGTTGGAAACGTTATTTCGATCTCTCTGTCTGTACACACAAACTGAAAGATTGGCATTAAAGTTGACTTTGATACATTAAGTTCCAGCAAAACCCCAAACTGCAGCATCAGAATCAGCAGATATAGCAAACAGGAAGTGGATGACAGCATTCCAGTTTCTCACCAGAGGACAGGCCCAGGGCTCCGGGAAGCTGCTCAGTTTGTTCCTGCACACATTGAGCAGGATCAGGGACTTCAGACAGTGCATGACTGCTGTGGGCAGGCTGCTGAGACAATTATCAGACACATCCAGCTCCTCCAGCTTACGCAGACCAATCCAGTTAGTGGCTGACACAGAAGAAAAACCGAACACAGCCGAAGTGAAAATCAACCCTGAAACTGAAAGGCCTTTCAGCTGTTGCCACTGGAAATAGTTTGAATCAGTATTGAAATGGTAATAGTCACTATAATGGAAAATATATGGCAACATCCATTAATCTCACATGATGTGTTTACATAAGTGTACTACCAACATGTTGATTATTACAGCTTTGTAATAAATGAAGAGACCACTGAAAAATGATCGGTCACAAATACAAAATTATTTTTGAAATGATTAGAACATACTGGAAGGAATGTCAAACAGGTCTGTGAGCTGGTTCTTAGCAGCAGAAATTCTCTGGATGTGGGTCAGATGGAGGAGTCCGGGCGGCAGACTGCTGAGCTGGTTCTGGGAGAGATTGATGTGCTGTAACCTGAGCACAGGAGAGAGGGATGATGTTTATGATACAACCAGCTTCATTTAGGAATCACTCTTTAATCAGTGTTTGCCCTACTTTTGTAAACGAGAAAAGCTTAAACACTGACATTTTGGTCAATTGTTTGCCCTTTTAGCTTAAGAAAAAGCAGATCATGGAGTTTAATCATGGAGCCCATTAACAGAATACATTTAAAGACTGGAAGCATTGAATAACAATAAGCTGGCACTTTTTATTAAAAGTGTATTAAAGTCAGTGCACATAACCATGACAATACAAACTCAGAAAAGCAAGAATCCTGAAGGTACATCAGCTTCAAAAGAGCCAAACTGTTCAAACTGCTACATGCAGAAATGAAAAATTCATATTCATCTAATTATTTGTAAATGTTCTGCGATGGTGGATGTGTAGATGTTCTGCTGTCATGATATCAATGGGGAGCTCATTCCATTTTGGAGCCACGATAGAGAGCAGGGAGTTGTGCACAGTGAAGTGCACGTGCTGAAGTGTATAATGGAAGCATTTCCTGAATGTAGGCAGGGCCTGATTTATTCACTACACGGTTCTGCACATGTACAAACAGAACATGAGGCATTGGGTTTTTCAGGAGCAATGAGCATATGGTGGGGGTGCTCCTGCTTCTGTAGCCTATGTTCAGCATCAGAATAAGAATCAAGTGTATTGCCAGGTACGTTTACACATACAAGGAATTTGCTTTGGTATCTGGTGGTGCAAACATAAACAACCTAGTCCAGTGTTAATCCAGTGTTAGTCTGGACGGCGTTTCCTCTAGCTTCGGTATTTTTGGTGATGAGGTTCCTTCTGTCTCTCTTGATCGCTTTGCTTTGGCTCTTTTATGCCAGCTTTCAGTCTGGCTCTGGTGATACTGTACATTTCCTCACCTGACAGAAAAGCAGCTTTTTTGGCTCTGGACAGGGCCCATCGCTATGACTCCTTAATAACTTGTACAAATGAAATAAACTTGTGAGTATGAGATAATACTTTGTATGTATGAGATAATAACTTGTATGTTTGTTTTTTTTTAGAAGATAATGACGTATAGCTGCTAGCTGGCAGTGTGTATTTTTCACAGCTGGTGCCTGTGTACCTGGAGCAGAGGACCTGCTGGGAGCTGGCAGCAGCTGGCAGCTCCTTCAGAAGATTGCTGGAAAGATCTAGAGTCTGCAGGCCGATGAGACCCCAGGGCACTACGGAGGGCAAAGCCCCAAGGCTGTTGGAGGACAGATCTAGGTGGGCGATACATGAGGAGACATCCATGAACCAATCGAGCTCCAACCAGGGCAGCTGCAGACCGCTCCAGCACACAGACACAGCCTGCACACAGCATGGAGGGGGGGGGGGGTAAACAGGGTGACTAAAATCTTATCAACCTAATTGTAATACATTGTAAAGCTTAGCTGAAAAATGAATGAACTTTCATCATATTATTCTTTCAGAGTTTTCAATTTCATGCAGTATTGTCAAGGCTTTTTTTAATTATTAAAGATCCTTTGAAAACAAAAGAAAATGTATTCGTATGTAAATACTGCAATTGGTTTAATATGATAGAATATATAATATAATATAATTTCAATATTTTACTATCTTTTATAATTAAAATGACTATTTTCATTCACATTATGAGTTTGTAATTGACATGATCCATATGCAGTAGAGATCTCATCACAATAATATAAAGATAACTTCTATATGGCTATTCTGAGTATTTCGCTGTAAAACGATATTAACACTCCCTGCCCTCTTACTACCAGAACTTACTGGGGTAAGTGGAGGTGCTCTTGTCTCAGTACCCTCGATCTATCCAGCTGGGCAGGTAGTTCCACTCTTCACACGCACCTCCGCATCCACACGCACACACACACACGCATGCACACAAACACACACGCATGCACACACACAAATTCCTTATTGTTCTTTTAATGTTTTGGATAATGTTTAGGATTGAATTGCCTTGTGTACTAATAGGATTCCTGATCACTGCTCTGACACCACAAGCCATTGGTCTGCACCGCAATGAGCTGGCACTCAGACGTATCAAAACTCTAACGCAAGTCAAACTGAGACTTTTTACTTGCATTTAGTTCAAAAAAAAAAAAAAACTCCTCCTAAATTGTCTGCCAAATGTGTAACGCCTAAGCTGGTGTTTTGTTTGCAAACAGAGCAGACATTCTGCTCCCTAAGGTTTGACACAATCTGCTGTTAAATATGAGCTCTCCTCTGAATGCCTCACATTTGTTGGTTCCGAAACACATTCTTATTACCACCTTTGTTTCCAGAATACAGACCTTGTCTCCTTCTGTGTTCGTGGTTTCCTGTAGTTTGAGTCTAAGGAGGTGTTTGCTGAAGGCTGGGTGGTCCATCAGGGTGTATGAGGAAAACCCCGCCCCGTTCTGCAGCAGGAAGCAAGATATCTCCTCATTACCTGCAACACAAAACGCACAACTCACTTAATGTGTTCGAAGTCCCAGTGTTCACTATCTGTCACTGTACTGTTCAATAATTACATGGCCTAAAAGTTTTCAACACAGAAACGTATACTTTCTTGCAGTTGTTCAGCATGTGCAGCTATAGTTTTGGATTCCTGTCATTGTGCATGCTGGGTCATTCTAAAATTGTCATGGGCTTCCCAGACGAACCCCTATCAGCTAACAATTGGCTCATCAGCACTTTTACTGGTCAGAAGACTTCCCTTACATACCAGAGCTAGCACACAGCTCTGCTAACTCCCCGCCCAGACTCCCTGACGTATTGGACTAGAGATGGGACAAATCTAACCCAATATCCAGGGTATAGTGCGCACCGCCATCAAGGATTGTTGTTGTTAGCCTCTGGTTAGCTAGCTGCGCTAACAGATATAAGGAGCTGTTTCTACAACAAGGTGGAGGAGAGCATTTTCCTGTCAGACTGAGAGGCTCAGATAACTACAGCTCAGTGAGGTAAAGGACTCTGAGTGTTTAGATAGCTAACTTTAGTCTAAGTTATCTCAGTGGGCCTCAAATTGTTTGGTCACCATTTATGTAAACAAGTGTTTCCAGGACACACCTTTTATCATCATCATTATAGTTATACAAAATAAGAAAATAAATGAAAATAAGGTATGGAATAATTCAAATTCATACTATAGGACAGTGAAACAAAAATAGAGTTTAAAAGTGGAGTGGTTAGTAAAATATGCATAAAGAAAATATTTGTACAGTTCTGTTTCATATGGGTTTTGAGAGAGTTTTAAGTGCATTCGACCAAGAAGATACAAACTTGAAGAAAACAGAATCATATAAGTACATCAGGTTTCATAGAGCCAAAACATTTCAAGTGCTACTCAACTGGCTTTAGATAAGCCAGTTGAGTATAAGTGCTTTGTTAGTAATTCTATCGCTCGAAGTGGAGTCGAAAGAGATGAGTTTTTAGTCTGCGCCGGAAGATGTGTAAGCTATCTGCTGTCCTGATTTCAATGGGGAGCTCATTCCACCATTTTGGAGCCAGGATAGCAAACCCACGTGTTTCTGCTGATGGGAACTTTGGTCCCCCTCGCAGTGCGGGTGCAGCGAGCTGTTTGGCTGATGCAGAGTGGAGTGCACGTGCTGGGGTGTACGGTTTAACCATGTCCTGGATGTAGGAAGGGCCAGATCCATTCGCAGCATGGTATGCAAGTACCATTGTCTTGAAGTGGATTCTAGCAGTTACTGGAAGCCAGTGAAGGGAGCGGAGGAGCGGAGTGGTGTGGGAACATTTTGGAAGGTTGATGACAAGACGAGCCGCTGCATATTTAATCCAATCAAGTCCCATCCAATTAACAAAAAAATCCAACTCTGTCTTGAAGACAGAACCCAGAGTAACCACTAACCAGGATGACAGTCTGTAACACAATCAGGAGACCTTTTATAAACTGCCCCGCCCCCTCGCACACAGACGGGAGAGAGAGATCTCTCGTCTGGATTGGAAAGATGATCGAAAATAAGGTCGAAAATACATCATAGATGCATTTTGTAGTCGTATTGCATATTAGAAACGGAGTTGGCGAAACTAAAACTGCAATATAATGTTTATGTAGCAATAATACATATGAAATATATTTTTTAAATGTCTCCAATAGGCCTACCGATAAAATATATCTAACGGCGGGCAGGTGCAACAGAAAGAGAAAACAGCCGCAATTTCAGCCTGTCCGGCGCCCAAGATGAAAAAATAGGTCAGGAGGTTAATGGGGCTAGCCGGCTACTACAGGCAGTTCATCCCATCCTTTTCGGAGCTAACCAGCCCTCTGACCGACCTGACCCGAAAGGGTACTTCAGATCCGGTCCAGTGGACGGAGCGGTGTCAGCTGGCATTTGAGAGGGTTAAGAAAGCCCTCTGTGGTAAGCCGCTTCTATACTCTCCTGACTTCTCTCTCCCTTTTGTGTTGCAGACCGATGCCTCGAACAGTGGGGTGGGGGCCGTTTTGTCCCAGCAGGTAGAGGGGTTCGACCGCCTCGTACTGTACATTAGCCGTAAGCTCGCCCGGAGGGAGGTGAACTACAGTACGGTGGAAAAGGAGTGCCTCGCCATACGGTGGGCGGTCGGCGCCCTGCGGTACTACCTCCTAGGGCGCCCTTTCACCCTCTGGTCGGACCATGCCCCGCTCCAGTGGCTCCACCGCATGAAGNACGTAAAAGGTGATGTCATGACGCAGCACCAGTCGGGCTCTGGGCAGTGGGTGCTCTTCTGGTTCCGAACTGGTTCTTCTTTTTAGCACCAGTTGTGTTTCCACTGCCCAGAGCCCGACTGGTGCTGCGTCATGACATCACCTTTTACGTCGCTGATTTTCTCCCCAACGCCGCTCACAACAACAACAATAGGGGACTACGTTGGGTCGAAGATCGTGTTGCTATTAAACATACGAAGTCAGATTAAATTAAAGAACACCTTCTCCAACGTAATACTCTTTCCCGGAGTGCAGTGCTTCATTGTCTATTAATGTGGTTCAGCGGCATTTACCGACAGCTGCAGTTCTTCTCCCACCGGAGTTTAGTCTACCGATAACTCACGCCAGAGTTTAATCTACCGTTAACTCACGGCACAGTTTATTTAGTCTACCGTTAACTCACTGCAGAGTTTATTCTCCCGTTAACTCACGGCAGCAGCCGCTGGAAAGTATTCACTGTCTGACTATCACACAAGCAACTGATAAATATCCCCCATCCCCATAAGTGAATGAGTTGTGGAGTTTCTCTGGTTTAAAATGGGTGATGTTAGCATAGCAACCGAAGCTAAACTGACTATTTTGATCACTTGTTGCTATCCTATTGTGGCATAAGCCGTTTTCTACAGGGACATTTTACCGGCATATTTTTCATTATGATTGTACTTGTGATAGTCGGACATGACAACCTGTGCAGCCCATGTATTGATTCCATCCAATAGCTGCTATAATACAAAACAAAACATCTGCCTGCTCTCCACAATGATCAATAACTGCAAACGGATGGTCAAAGTAAGGTAAACATAAACAGAATTACACTAAGCCTGGTAGTGTTGCCTGACTTTATAAAGTGTGTTTTTTTATAAGTGTGTGGTTGTGTTCTAGTCACTTTGCTCAGCGCTACTGCTTGTTACAACTTTTATTTGCCTTACTCTCCATGAACTGTTATTGCTCAGGTTAATCTCGCCCCCTCCGACGTAAGCGTGACGTATTGGTTCAGGAAGAACCAGAGCTTAATCAGGCTCTAGCCCGGAACCGGTTCAGTGGAAAAGGGGCAACATACATATTTTTAAACGATTATTCCTCATCAGGACGTGTATTGACCAGAGGCTATGTGTCAACCATCAAACACCTTCATCTTTTGATGTGGATATGCAATCATTCTTGTAGTCTGTTAAAGCAAACCGGGTGGTGCAGGAATCTCTCCCGGAAACCGGAAATTAGTTAGCATTTTCCCACATCCTGTTACCTCGTCTGAAGTCGTGAACATGTTTTTGTTAGATGCCAGGAAAAGGTCTGAGGTTAACAAAGAAGAGACGGCATTTAAATACCTCATTAAAAATGTGTCCAAAGCTTCTAGCTAACAAGTGGTGAAATGAGACGATGGACCCGGTCAGTAAACAATGTACGCCTGTGGGAAACACTTCCCCTAATCGGAACTATGATGCTAATTAGGTTAACGTCAATCGTTTAGGTGTAATGCAACCTAAACGATTGACAAAGTAGTGACTGTAGTTGCAGCATTCAAATATAAAAAACTGACAAGTTGAGGAAATCCCAGTTTTGGTGTTATCTGCTACCTGCCACTTGTCCACCAGCAGACTGACATCCATCCTTTATAGCTTTTAATTTAACGATATATCGACATCGATCTCCAATGACATTTTATAATTGTTTGTCTGACTGACCATCGTAATTGTGCTCACAGCATTCTTCATTATTTTATGTGTTAGCCAAAACCCTCAGAATCTGTATTCCTGCCAGTTGAATGACAGAGAATGTTTTCACCCAAACAGGGCAATGGCCATGACATATTCGAAAAATACCCAGATGGGTTGTTCTCATCTATAAACTACTTCAAATAGGATTTCTAGTTTGTGCCTCTGGGTAGCCTTGGTAAAGATGCGGGTAAAAACACCCAACAGAAACAGTATACCATGTACCGTACAGTAAGAAACGTAGAGTCGCTGGTTCAAGTCCCCGACCAGACCTAAAATATGGAGTTTGGACTGGTACTTGGAGAGGTCCCAGTTCACCTCCTGGGCCCTGCCGTGGTCGCCTTAAAGAGCCTGTGACAGCCTCCCAACAACTGTTGTGCAATGAAATATTGGGCTACTAGTAATCTCGAACCGTCAGTTTAAAAAAGAAGGTGCGATACCAATCCGATAAATATCAATAATTTCGAATTTTCGGGGAAATTCCTTCGACTCATTTTGAAGTTTTGGGGGAAGCCGGAAGTGACGTCAATGCTTAGAAATGGTAAATTACTGAGTTTAGGCACGTTAATAACGTTTTCATGAAGTTGACTACAGTAAATTCATATTTGTCAGTGCTTTCATGTCAATTCGGCGAACATAAACATAAATGATCGTGGTGAAGATGATGATTAAATTAGGATTAAAAATCGGTAGTGAGAGCTGCTGACTTTCCTCCCGTCGGATGTGATATAAAAACTCAAGTGGATGAAACTACATTTATTAGTGCTTTCATGTCATTTCGGTGAACATATGATACTCTAGACCAGTGGTTCTCAAACTTTTCCTGTCATTCCCCACTTTGAACAGGTGGGCCTTTTCAAGCCCCACCTGTTCCTCATCGCTCCAATAAAATGGTAGGCCAAGCTTAAAATTGTCAAATGTAACGTTCAATAACAGGGGTCTCCAACCTTTTTTAGGATGAGAGCTACTTTCAAAAAATAAAATAAGTCGTGGGCTACTTTTACTCCTCTTTTTTGTTTTTTTGCAGTGTATGTATTTAGCACATTTTAACATTATTATATGCTACCTTTAACCTTTGTGTGCTGTTTGGGTCTGTGGGACCCCTTTTCAGTGTTTATTAAAAAAAAATGTATGCAATATAATTATTTTAACCTGCTTTATTTGGGGGTGGACGTCACATCCTCTAGGGGGGGCATGCACCCCCAGGAAGATTTTTTTTAAATGTTGAAGTTAAATGCATCAATCTGGTGCACTTTGAGCTAGGGCTGCTCAATTAATCGTATTTTAATCGCAATTACGATTTTGGCTTGCAACGGTTATGAAAACAACATAATCGAAATAAAACGATTTAATTTTTTTTTAAATTGGTTTTTCAGTTGAATTATACTTAAAGTTCAGGGTAATCAACTGTTAAAAACATACTTTTCAAATTATTTTCTTCAATAAATTGATGTTTTCAAAGTAAATGGTTAATCGTTTTTTTAATAATCGTGATATCAATTATTGACCCAAATAATCGAGATTATGGTTTTTGCCATAATCGAGCAGCCCTACTTTGAGCACAACATGAATTTATGGATACAGCTCTCAACACTCATATGAAAGGGGGCTGTATACTTTTCAATAATCCAAACATCTTTAGAATATGATCACAACAAATCATTTAAACTTGTTTATTCTTATCTTATGTTACCTAGTTAGCATTCTTTCTTTTTATTTATGCATATTTTACTAATCCCTCCCCTTTTAAACTTTTTACTGTCGTACACATTGGAATGATTTCTTACTTTATTTACCAGCTATAGTAATTGAACGAGAGAGTAATGTCAAATGACAGTACAATTGACCAATCATATCTTCCCTCTAAATGGGTGGGCTTTATTATCGCGGACATAATGTCAAGTTCCGCCCGCTGTGAAACGTTTCTTGTTTCCATAGCAACAACAACTGTCAACAGCGTAAACTCGCCTTCAAAATAAAAGCATGCCAAATTACACTTAAGACATACAACTGCAACGAAAGTAACAAACACAATGCAATATCCTTTTCAATTTCAAAGAACACAAATTGGGTTATTTACAGGTGTTGTTTTGTGTGGTAGAGGGTCGCTTTCATTGATGCGTTTTGCACCCCGGGCGGCCCGTTGTTTTGATATTCCACCAGTGTGAAAAAAAAAAAAAANATATATAAAGAAAAATATAATTTGTTTTAATGTTTTTAAATATTATTTTGTAGAATATCTTAGGCCCTCAGAGACAGGCTCGCCACTGGTAAAAATCTCTCATACACACATGTGAAACGCTCTCACAGACACACACAACAGCGTTGCAGTCGGGAAGAAAAGCAATGTGGAGCGAGAGAGAGAGAGAGAGCGAGAGAGCAACAGAGAGAGCACACCTTTATCTATTTAATAAAGTTGTAAAAAATAAAGTAAGAAATCATTCCAATGTGTACGACAGTAAAAAGTTTAAAAGGGGAGGGATTAGTAAAATATGCATAAATAAAAAGAAAGAATGCTAACTAGGTAACATAAGATAAGAATAAACAAGTTTAAATGATTTGTTGTGATCATATTCTAAAGATGNCGCATCAATGAAAGCGACCCTCTACCACACAAAACAACACCTGTAAATAACCCAATTTTAACAAACACAATGCAATATCCTTTTCAATTTCAAAGAACACAAATTGGGTTATTTACAGGTGTTGTTTTGTGTGGTAGAGGGTCGCTTTCATTGATGCGTTTTGCACCCCGGGCGGGCCGTTGTTTTGATATTCCACCAGTGTGAAAAAAAAAAAAAAAGATTTTTTTATTTTGTATTTCGTTACCCACCTATCACATTTCTGCGCCCCACACTTTGAGAAACGCTGCATCAAATGATCGTGAGGAGGATGATTTAAAAATAATTTGTTTGAGCCGGTCTGCATTTCCTGATGAAAAAACAAACCGATGCTTTTTGTAGTTGTAGTACACCAACATGGATTAAACGTGTGGCTTTTTTACCACAACGTTGGGGGAAATTAATGGATAAAATGCACGGATTATTATGATTATTATTATTATTATTATTATTATTCCCACTCCAATCGGGTCCCTAGGTCCACCGTTTCCCCGCAGCGAGGCTCCCCCGGTTGACAGTTTACGTGGGCGGGGCTGGGTGCAGTGGCGGACTGGCCATCGGGACGAATCCCGATGGGCCGGTAACGAAGTGGGCCGGTCGGATAAGTCACTAGCACATCCCCCACTCCCCCCGTTGACAATTTACTAGCGGTACCGAAGTGGGCCGGTCAAGAGTCCACCACTGGCTACATGACCGTATTATCGCCCATATTGACGCACCTNCGAGGGGCGAGAAAAGAGACGCCTCCGTTTAATATCTCCCTGTTATTAGTCGAAAGTTAATGTAACCTCATTTACTATAAGAGTTTATTTTAATATAATAGAATTCCAGCCCATTCTGCCATGCGTAAACGCACGAGGCGCCACACAGCAGCAAGCTCAGTCAGCCGATGACAGTTTAATTGAACGGCGGAGAGGGCGCGAGAGAGGCGAAGGATCGGCGTTATGTTGTATCTGTTAGAAGTTTAGGACATTTAGTGCCCCCGTCCAATATGGGCGATAATCACGGTCATGTAGCCAGTGGTGAAGAATACTATATGACCGGTTCAGCTAGTCGGTACGATAGTAAAATTGCTAAAGGGGATGTTCTAACTGGAGGATGTTTTGCTCCCGCTCAACGCTCGTCACAGCGGGCGGAGTGCAGGTGATCTGGTAGAGCTGCGTGTCTCCGTCAGCAGCAGCTTGATCTCTTGATTTCTCTCTCGGCGTCCTGTTATAATTCATGGTCCATGTCGATCAGATCCAGGTACATATTAGCGGGTGAAGCCTTTGGCGAGCATCTTTTGCCGCGCAAAGAGGAAATGTCTATCGATATATCTACTGTGCGCATCCGATCGACTCTCTTTCTGAGTTATCCCGGACCTTTATAGAGAGCATCCGCGATGCCGTGCTCAACTATTATGCAGCAGGCGAATAACCTCAGCGCAGCCCACGATAATAATGATCAACGGGGCAGCGACGCGGCCGCGCCTCGAGACACTACTCGGAGCACTCCCTTGTCATATACTGGACACTCGACGCGCGTGATTGGGATATGATGTTAACGTATTTTATATACTAATTAATATATACCAGCTATAAAATAACAATAATCGTAATATAAACCGGTCTGCCTTCATAATCACGAGCTGCAAGAAATTACAATTTTATTTCGCTGATGAAAGTGGCACTCATCGTATAGTCTATCCTAACAACCAGTCCAATCAGGTCGTAATCCTTCTATTGATATGGATAGTCTAGACTCAACTACAGGGATACATAGCCAAGGTATCGTTCTGTTATTTTCAATACAAGGTACAGATGCAGAACTGACATCTCATAGACATACACTCTCCATTTTTATCAGATGAGCAGTGCGATACCTACTACGGAATCATCGAAGATGCGCAGTCTACTCAGATGAGCGTGGGCTGCGCACGCACCGGGGGCAGAGTGGCGGCAGACACAAAAAGAAGTAGTATTTTTATTTTTGCTTTGGGGGACCAATGGCATGGACCGGTTCACGCAGTCTCAAAGTAACATCAAAGAACTAACACAATTTGTAATTGTCCATGTCCAAGGACCTTGCTCACTTTCATGTTCATGTGATACCTTAGCGTGTACGAGCGAACCGTTTTAATAATCACCTGAATGTTACGAGTCTAGCAGCAGCAAATTCAGCAGCATTATAAAAAAATTATTAGCTTGCATTTATAATGTACAGCAAACCAAAGCACAAGAGCGGCGCTCAAAAGAGAAAGGACAAGAGAGAGTGTATGTCTGTGCGTGTGTGAGCGCATCATCGTGCGTTTACGTTTGGGGGGGCGGGGGGGGGCCAAAACAATATTTGCACCGGGGCCATCACAACCTTGTTACGCCACTGCCCCTTACATTTACCGTCAACAGTGATTGGACATCAACATAAAATATAATAGATCCATAAACCTACACTTAAGCAAAGGAGTATATCTTTTCTTACAAGAAAAGGCCACTTCCAATTGTTTAAAATGTCATTTTGTGTTTTCTTTTATACATTTTCATAAACGTGCAGCTTACTGTGTGTTGTGGCCTTTAGGCGCGAGCACCCAACTCTGCGGTGGTGGTGGTGGGAACACATCTGGATCTCATCGACACCAAGTTTCGCACCGAGAGACTGGCCACTCTGAGAGCTTACATTCTGGCTCTATGCCGATCCCCGTCAGGGGCCCGAGCTTCCGGATACCCCGACATCACCTGGAAACAACTGCAGTATGTCCCTAATGCTGCATCATCATTATATTAGCCTGAAAGAGCACCTGTCTGCACAGTGTTTTCAGTGTGTGTTGTGTGTGTGTGAGCTCAGTGAGGTGTCCTGTAGGACTCGGGAGGGCTTGGAGGCTTTGAAGAAGCTGCTCTTCCAGGTGTCTCGCTCCATGAGGGACAGCAGCAGCAGCTCGGCCTGTGGCAGCAGGCTGCTGGGCAGACTGGTGAGTGAGGCCATGTGACTGATAATGCTCCACACGTTGTGTCTGTGTGTCCTCTGTTTTGGTTAAGTTGAACCAAGATAAAGCCAGAAATAATCTTAATAAGGAACGACAGAAGGCAGTCAAAGATGATATTTCGAGAGGGATTCCAAAACCAAGTCAGTAACTCAATGTTTTATAGGGAGCTGTATCATACCCTTTACGGGAATTCAAGAGAAGAGTACATTAGTTATTGGACAAGCTTGTTGACATTATTGACATAAACGGAATATTCCTGAACAGGACACATGGCTGCTATGAGATCCACCACTGTAAAGATTTTGAATGTCAAGATCACTCTCTTCATAACTTGGTAACATGCCTTCCTTTTGTTGTGTTAGCAGGCCGAGTTAATTACTGGCGGTTAATCAGACCTACTAAGTTTACTGCCAGGCTTTATTTAAAAAATGGGTTCACGGTTTAAACTGGGTTTTATGATTCTTTTGTAACGATGTGACATTATTTATTCCGACCGAGCGGCCAGTGGACGTCACTAGGTCCTCTGCTTATTTCTAGTTCTTTCCCTTGACCAACTATCGAGTGGCAATTACTAGGTCATCATCAATTCTTTGTTCTGCTGTCACCTTTCTTCTGCCTCTTCAGTTGAAGTTTTTCAGAGTGTGCTTCCAGGGGGATTGCCCTAGATAACACTTTTCTCAGAGGTATCTCTTAGTACTGTGTCTCATCCAAGGCTAGGAATTCTCCAATAGTGATCCCAGAGCAGTTCCTGCCGCTGAGTTTACAGTATTTCCATGGTTATAATACGTTTGCGGCTTACATCATTATTAAGAAGTATTTAATTCATACGAATTACAAGTACACAACGGTTCCATGTAACCATGAATATTTTCCTTTTGAGAGGGTCGTCTTTTTTGGATTAAAGAGCTAAAGACGATCCCAGTCCAGGGGTTGGAATGGTATCCAACATGTCAGCCATCTTTCCCTCACTTTAGTTTGAAATGTGAAAATCTTAGGTGTTCTTGAACTAGTGGGTCATTTCAAATATCCAACTGGAAATAGTATAAGGATTTATTTTTCTCATTTGTAGTAGTTCTTATGGTTAGTTTCAGGAACTATCTTGTGAAGAAGACTCAAAACGACCAGGCAGACAAAACCTTTATTCTGTTATTCTAAAACACCAACAGATTTGACTATGGTCTCGTCCACCAGGTCCCCAGGAGCTACCTGACCCTTCAGGATGCAGTGCTAGCAGAGAAGCAGCGGCGGGATGCTGAAGGAGAGGTCCAATACATCACTGAGGCCCAGCTGGAGCACATCCTCAAACAGAACCCAGAAAGGGACATCAGAGACTATGAGGACCGTCAGACTGGTACTGTGTTTTGTTAGCAAACACATAGATGTGAAAAATGTTCAGCTTGAGAAGTTTTTTGTTTGTACAGTAACCTTGAAAGATTTGTTCTTCTGATTAACTCTGATAGTGCCAACTTTGGAAACATGGTTACACATGCTATACCAGCTAACAGAGGTAGATGACTCCTGAATGCTCCTGTAGCTGATATTAGCAAGCCAGTCAAGACCTTTCACCATTTACAAAAGACAACTTTAGAATGACCCTTATTAGGGCTGCACAATATCAGGAAGACATGTTATGTGGATAACATTGTTGAATATTGCAATAATGATATCACTTGCAAATACTTAAACATACAATGTTAACATTGTTCTGCTTTGGGTTTACTGCCAATATAAAAGACAGTCATAAGCCTATGCCGAAACAGAAAAAAAATGTAAGGCATTATTTCCATTGCAACATGATTTCTTTCTTTATTATTTTTATGATCACTTGCCCCCCTTTACAACATGTTCTGGTTCTTTAAACAAAAACATACCTGAATTATTGAAATTGATATCTATTAAACGTTCTACACACAGTGACAGCGGTAAAGCCATTCTTCTTACTCGCCAAGTAAAGATATCTTCAATACTATTGTATCTTATATGAGTTAATATTAAGGCGTTGTGCTGCCGGAGCGCACTGGAACAACACTACAGGACTTTATTTTGCAGTTCGAGCAAGGGGCCAGTCACATTGCACGTTTTATTTTCTCGTGCTTTGGTCCACTGTTGTCAATGTTCATGCGCCTATTGTTCAGATCTCAACCAGAGCCCAGAGCTGGTTACAAACAAGCTGTTACACAGAGTTTGGGTGTTTGTTTGCACATTTGGATACAACAGGAAGCTGGCTGACCGATGTGTTGTATATGTATATTAATATTATGCCCTCCACCACACCATTCATAAGGCAACACCATGCAAACGGCTCTCCTTCTTTTTACACTATATCCAGCCATCAGCTTCTTGATAGAGACAGGGGCCCTGCTGCACTTCCCGGACACCAGCCACGGCCTGTGCACCCTCTACTTCCTGTGTCCTGTGTGGCTGTCAGAATGCCTGGAGAGGATCATGCGCCTCAAGTCCTCTCGCTCTTTAGCCAGGAATGGGGTGATCAGAACTGAAGACCTTAGGGTGAGAATTAGTACTGGTAAACTGGTAAATACTGGAATTTAAGAGTGTTAATGATTATATGACTTTCTATGGTGATATCTCTGATGATGTCTATGCAGATGCTGTTGGTAGGAACAGGTTTCACCGAGCAGACAGAGGAACAGTATTTCCAGTTTCTGGCCAAGTTTGAGATTGCTCTTCCTGTGGCCAATAACAGGTAAAACATTTTATTTTTACGAAAATGTCATGCTCATTTGACATATTCTGAAATGTTTTCTCCGGAAACATGCCCTTTCATAGTAGAATGCCAATGGTGGAAGAAGTACTATCCTAGGTTGTTTTTTGCTGCCTGTCCCAGTTTCTCCAGCACACAATTATATACATCAAACATGCATATCTGGTAATCATGCAGAACTTCCTCAGAGCCACTTAACCTAGGAAAAGTCTCTGTGTAACGCATAAGAAATAATCATGGTGAAGTTGTCAATCAATCAAATGCAATGTTTACAAAAATACTTGTACCTTTTGTCTCAGGGACTTAACAGTCTCTGTCCTTGGACCCTCACATCGGACGAGGAAAAACTCCCAAAGAAACCCCCCAGTTAATGGGGGAAAGAACATTAGAAACCTCGCAGAGAGCAACAGAGGAGGATCCCTCTCCCAGGACGAACAGACGTGCAATACATGTTGTGTGTAAATTAAAGATAACATAGATTTACAAGATAGGTAGTCAACATGCTTGAAAAGACAGTTTCTATATAAAAGAAGAAGATAAAGATTGATACAATTGGATCTTCCAGGTGCCGCAACAACGACTCAGGATCCAGACGTAACCTTTAATACTGGCAACATCCGGGGATTGCGTTAGTAACATGCATTTTTGGGAGATGAGGGCAAAGAGATAGGGAAGATATACAGTCAAGTCCTGTTTGAGGATATTTACCTAACTCTGATAGGCCGTAGCATTAATCCAGTCAGTTATAAGGAATTAAGTGATCTTGGTATTTTTTAACACTTTGGTCAAGAATATATTTTTGCACACATGTCTGCACAGCCCTCCACTTTAAAATATAATACACTCTAGTTTGTCATATATTGGCAAATATTCATTGTCCTAAGTTTAGTTGCTTTTTAGGTTCTTTTGTATATTTAAATAAATATTTGGTGTAAATACTTGTCTTTAACACCCCTTGGCTGCTATATCTTCGAAACTGTTACAGGATGTGTATTTTGTAATACTAATTTTTTTTTTTTTAGTTGGCTCTTTTCTCGCTGTAACAAATGTAAATGTATCCTCTCTGGGATGAACAAAGGTATTCTGATTCTGATTATTTATTTAAAATGCTAAATAGTTTCTTATTAAAATAGTTTCTTTTTTATCATCGTTGTTTTTTTCTAAGCTACTCTTACAACTTCTTTTCTTAGATTGTTTATGTTTGCACCACCATACACAAAAGCAAATTCCTTGTATGTGTCAACATACCCAGCAATAAACTGGATTCTGATTCTGATGTATTAAGATGTTGAGCACAGCACAGCCTTGCACTAGCAGCAAGCATATCTAACGTTTATTCACATTGTTCTAGTTTTAAATTAATTCTTCTTTTCCCTTTTTCTCTTGGTGAAGCTTTCTGCTGCCCCACTTACTTCCCCCCAAGCCAGCTATGGACATCCACGGTCTTCGCCAGCAGACCCACAACACCCTGCAACGCCTCGTCAGGATGAGCTTTGTTCCTGCTGGATTTTGGGAGCGCTTTATAGCCAGGATGCTCATTAGCCTCACAGAGATGGACCTGCAGGTACTGAAAGCAGCTGATCATCATTACTCACCTTTTGTACTTACACTCCTCTTACAATCATGGCCTGATGCTGTGTTGTGACAGTCTTTTGAGCCCAAAAGAAACACCAGGAGCCAGTGCAGCAGGAACTCTGTGATCTACAGTTTTGCTGGAACCCAGCAGAGGAACCGGTGCAGCACCTTCAGAGTCAAACGCAGCCAGACCATATACTGGAAGGAGGGGCTGCTGGTCACTTTTGATGGAGGCTACCTCAGGTCAGAGCGGGGGTTAAAATGACGCAGGCAGGAATTAAATGAGGGAAATGCTTTATTGATGTAATGAAGTGTGTGGAGCTTCAGTTGGATGATCAGTATCTTGCCCAAGGACACGTCAACATGTGCAGGAGCTGGGGATCGAACCACCGACCATCTGATTGGACGACAAACTCCTACCTCCTGAACCACAGATCCCCCATAGTGTTCTTATCACATATATATCACAGGTTTCTTAGTGCTATAATTAGTTATAAGCCTAATGTACAAGATAACATACTTAAACATTAAGACAAAATATCCTCTTAAAATCTAAAATGAATTCAATGAAAACAGGGAGACAGAAAATGTTATGTTTACCAGCTCCTGTGTAAATGGTGAATGGGGAGGTAGTGAAAGCAGATATAGCTCAGTATAATGAGACGGCGACGTGCATTTGTGTTTCTGCAGTGTGGAGTCATCAGATGTCAACTGGAAGAGGAAGAAGAGTGGAGGGATAAAGATCATCTGCCATTCAGAGAGCAGAGACTTCTCTGCCATGGCTTTCATCACGGACAACGTGAACTCTCTGATCGATCAGTGGTTCCCCGGTCAGTGCCCTGAACAGTATCAATATCATTTTATTATGTTTTTGACTATTCAACTGTTTATCTTGCCATTTGTCTGGTTGACATGTTTGCCAAGGTTTGCAGAAGAGCATTTGTATTCAGCATATGATCCAAAAGGTCTTCTATGGGCTTATATACAGTTCGGCAAAAAAGTATTTAGTCAGCCACCAATTGTGCAAGTTCTCCCACTTAAAAAGATGAGAGGCCTGTCATTTTCATCCTAGGTATACCTCAACTATGAGAGACAAAATGAGAAAAAAAAATCCAGAAATCACATTGGTCTGGATTTTTAAAGGAGAATTATTTGGCAAATTATGGTGGAAAATAAGTACTTTGGGTCACCTACAAACAAACAAGAATTTATGGCTCTTCACAGACCCTGTAACTCTTCTTTAAGGAGGCCGTCCTCTGTCCTCCACTTGTTAACTGTATTAATGGCACCTGTTTGACTTTTATCATTATAAAAGACACCTGTCACAACCTTCAAACAGTCACACTCCAAACCCACTATGGCCCAAGACCAAAGAGCTGTCAAAGGACACCAGAAACAAAATTGTAGACCTGCCACCCAGGCTGGGAAGACTGGAATCTGCAAGTAGGTAAGCAGCTTGGTGTGAAGAAATAACTGTGGAGCAATTATTTAGAAAATGGAAGGACATACCAAGACCACTGGATAATCTCCCTCGGAATCTGGGGCTCCACGCAAGATCTCACCCTATGGGGTTCAAATGATCAACAAGAACGGTGAGCAAAATTCCCAGAACCACACGGGGGACCTAGTCAATGACCTGCAGAGAGTGGGACCCCAAAGAATAACAAGGCTACCATTAGTAACACACTACGCCGCCAGGGACTCAAATCCTGCAGTGCCAGACGTGTCCCACTGCTTAAGCCAGTACATGTCCAGGCCCGTCTGAAAGTTGATTCAGAGGAGCAATTTAGATGATCCAGGAAGAGGATTGGGAGAATGTCATTTATGGTCCAGAGAAACCAAAATAGAACTTTTGGTAAAAACTCAACTAGGACGTGTTTGGAGAGAAAGAACACCATTCCCTACTGTGAAACATGGGGGTGGAAAACTCATGCTTTGGGGCTGTTTTTTGCAAACGGGGACCAGGACACTGATCCGTGTAAAGGAAAGAATGAATGGGCCATGTATCGTGAGATTTTGAAGTGACAACCTCCTATCCACAGGCAAGGGATTGAAGATGGAAACGTGGCTTGGGTCTTTCAGCATGACAATGATCCCAAAACACCACCGCGGCCGGCAACGAAGGAGTGGGCTTCGGTAAGAAGCCATTTCAAGGTCCTGGAGTGGCCTAGCCAGTCTCCAGATCTCAACCCATAGAAAATCTTTGGAGGGGTTGAAAGGTCCGTGTTGCCAGCGGACAGCCCAAAAATCACTCTAGAGGAGATCTGCATGGAGGAATGGGCCAAAATACCAGCAACAGTTTGTGAAAAACCTTGTGAAGACTTACCCAGAAAACGTTTGGACCTCTGTTCATTGCCAACAAAGGTTCATAACCAAAAGTATTGAAGCTGTGAACTTTGTTATTGACCAAATACTTATTTTCCACCATAAATTTTGCTAATTATTCTTTAAAAATCAGGACAATTGTGATTTCTGGATTTTTATTTTCTCTCTCATTGTGTCTCTCGAGAGTGTGACGGCCTTCATACCTAGGCATGAAACTTCACGGGCCTCTCATCTTTTTAAGTGGAGGAAAACTTGCACAATTGGTGGCTGACTAAATACTTTTTTGGCACCCACTGTATGTCTTAAATAATATTTGTTTTGAACTACAAATGATTTGTGTGTAAATGTGTCATTGTAAAATGTAAAACACCTTAACACAAATGCATTCAAAAAGATTTGCCAAACTCACAAAAAAAAGTGCAAATGTTAAAACGGATCTGCAAATACGCAAAATGTTTTCACAAATCAAAAAAGATCTTGTTGAAACTATTAATTACAAAGCACTTCACTTTATTAGTCCGCCTAGTTTTAACTTACCATCTGTATGGGAAGATAATCGCGTAGAAAAGCACCGGTATTTAGGTGCCCTTTTGCCTGGCCTGCCTGCCTGCCTGCCTGCCTGCCTGCCTGCCTGCCTGGCCCTGCCGCCTGGCCTACCCAAATTTGTAACTAATTATAGTATTCACAGATCTTTTTTTCATTTGTGAAAATATTTTGGTATGCAGATCCGTTTTACATTTTGCCACATTTTTTTTTGTGCGTTGCACAATCGTTTGGATGCATTTGTTGGAGGGTTGTTTTACATTTAAAAATCCACACATTTACACACAATCATTTTTATGTTCACGGCAAATATTCTTCCTCATCGTTACTCGGAAAAGAAATAATAGAGACAGAGACTGATGAACTGTTTAGCCCGCCCTTTGGGCATGGTTTTATTTTCCGTATGCACTGCACTTGGACATGCGTGTGGAGTGAATCGTGGTCACCTCTGAGAGCGGAGTGGTTGACAGCTAAAAAAGCTATAATATCAACGGACAGCTGACACGTAATAACGGTTACTGTGCCAGCTGATCTGCACCAAATACTCAGTTCCTTTTTTTCCTTGGTATCTGTCTCTCTCTGTCACGAACTCTTCACATGAATGTGTTCTTGTTGATGCAGCATGCCTTAGCCCAGTCCGTTTATCAGT
>NW_011342501.1:3896-10892 GCF_000735185.1 Notothenia coriiceps | reverse complement strand
TCGCTACCTTTTTTAAACCAATGCGACACACCGCCCGGCTCATTCAAGTCCGTAGGTTCGCCTCGTTGATTTGGTTTGAATCCAAAATACTGCCACACCGGAGAATCGAGATGTGTCGTTAGGTTTTGTAACCAATTCCATTTCACTTTAAATTCCCCGCGAGTAAGTCACACGTTGTCTCCGCTTGTCGCTATATTATTAATTTGGCTGCTACGCTGCTGCATGTGCACGCGGAGTGTCCTGACCTGGCTGTGTGTCAGCCCCGCCCCTCACAGCGCGCCTGGCAGCCACAGCGCTCCAGGCTAAAATGCTGGTCACATCTTTATGTAAACGGCAATTTATCGAGCTCAGAAAAGTTATCGAGTCCATTTTTATTTATCGTACGATAAGTCAATTTATCGATTATCGCGACAGGTGTGGTACAGGGTGTGGCAACGCAGGTGGTGATGGTAGGGGCACAAGGAGCTCTGCCTCAGAAGACAGCGTTGGTGGCAGATAGCGTTGGTGGCAGATAGCGTTGGTGGCAGATAGGCGGCCGCCTTGATGAGTCAAGGCTTGGGCTCGCTAACTCAGCCCCAGGGTTTGCCGAGGTCAAGCTTGTGACATTAAGGCGTGCTGCTGCAACGGCAGGTGCAGGGTCGCCAGCAGCACCATCGGCTGCAGTTCTTTCATCACTATTTCGTTTCAATAAATCCTTAGACCTTTTAAGCCAATTTCTGATGTCCATTTTGTAATTCAAACAGAAATGGGAGTCTACAGAATGCACAATGCACAATAAACAAATCCAGAATAGGCGGCAGAGTGTGATGCTGTGATTGGTCTAAATGTGGACGAATCACAAATCACAACAGACACATGCATTTATTTGACGTAGCCTGCGGTTATTTTTTTTATTTTTTAGTTAGCATAAAAGTTCACAGTTTATTTATAATAAAAAGATATATATATTTTTTTTTTAATTTGTATAAATAATAAAAAAAGTTTTTATTGGGGGAGGGCAGGAATGTCAAATGGGAGGGCATGGGCCACTATCACAAATATGTTGCCTATTGATTGAATCCCTTTGATAAATGACAGTGTCTGTTCTGCTGCCCTCAGACATGTTACACATGTATGTCCAATAAACACAGATCTTGTACATTTCTTTTATTTCTGTGTCCTCTCTTGTAGCTCTGACCGCCAGTGAGAGTGACGGGAGTCTCCTCATGGAGCAGTACTCTCCCTGTCCCCTCTGTGCCTCACTGGGCCCTCAGAAGCAAGCCAAGCTTGTAGGTCAGGTGGGAGAAGAGGGAGCATGGGGAGCAGGGGGGCGGGCTGATGGCGCAGGAGGGGCAGGGCTTCATTACTTCAACATGGAGGACTGTGTTCTGGCTGCAGTGGAGAAGGAGCACATCCTCTGTCCTCAGCACCCTGAGCAGCCAGTCAGCCTGCAGGAACTGGTCCCAGAACTCTTCATGACTGACTTCCCTTCACGGTAACCAAACCATTGCACTTAACATACTGATATGGGTTGGCCTCTGGACATTAGAAACATGTTTCCAGCATGCTTCTCAGTCTGTTTTTCTGTTGATGCGGCTGTATACCCTGACTGAGGAAAGGCTCATACTATCATATCATACACACTATTATTTCATACTATATATACAAAACAGCGACACAGAGCCTTTTGGGACTTCAAGGGCTACCACCTATGAAAGAAAGTGAAGCAGTATTGTGGCTGATAATCTTAGTCCACTGTTGGTGTAGAACAAAGTATTTTAGTGTAGGAAGTTATTATTGTATACAATTTGTCAGCCGGAAATACAATACGTCCTCCATTGACTCCCTGCAGAAGCTGCTCAGATATTAGAACGAGCAGGAAAGCGTTTAGCTCTGTGTGCCGGCAACTTCTCATAGATTAAGTTTAAAGGTCCAGTTAGTGGGGTTTATTGCAGGGATGCATCGATTGCAATTTTTTTTTTATTGAATAGTCACAGTGTTAAAAGGGGAAGACAGAGGAGATGACATGCATAAATGGTTCCTAGCCGGATTCAAACCTGAGTCCTCTGCACGGGAACCTATGACAACATTTGAAGTCCAGACAGTCAGTTAAACTTTCTCATTGTCTGTCATCATTTATTATAACCTGTATTTTGTAAGATAATAAGACATATCGTTCAATCAATTCAATTGTTAAGTAATATATAAACAGAACTCGCTTTAAAGAGTATTTTCCTGTCAACACCCACGATACAATGATGGCCAGCAACAGACCAATATGTATATACAATGCAATAGAACAGAATTCATTTTTGTGTCCCTGCAGTATTTTAAAGACCGTGGTATCGATAAGCTCCGACGTTATCGATTTGTTATTTGTACTAGAGGAATAAAAAATATATTTAAAAAAAGGATTTCATATTTATTATTAGTAGTAATAGTAATGTTTATTCATATATTTCATTAAAAAATTGGAATGAAAAAAATTACCAGACAGGGAAGTAGGCCTACTACTTTCAACTAGAAAATGCTTTTCCTGCTGAAAATGCGTGCAAATGCTTTAAACTGTGAACATTTGTGGCTGAATTTAGCTGAAAATGCAGAAAAAGCTGAATATTTTATTAGCTGAATGGTCTCTGTAGCTGCTTTTAGCTAAAGAAACCAAGTAAGTGTGTTGCTGAACTTAGCGGAGAAATGCAGAAAAGTGAAATGATTTGAATCAAAATTGTTACAGCTCAAATGCGTGCAATGACTTTGTTGAAAACTTGAAAGTGAAATGTTAAACTCGAAGAGTAAGAAAAATAGTGAAGAAGCTTAATATTTAAAAGAAAAGGTTTAAAAAAGGTATAAACAACAAAATGTATCGCCTCAATGTCCTGAAATAGCTGAATAATGTAATAGTTGAATGGTTTCTGCAGCTGAAAGTAGGCTGAAGGAGTTAAATATCAGATGTACCTAGTAGTGAATGAATGTGTGATAAGAGAAGAAAAGAAAGTAAAAAGGCTTTGAAAAGCATCAGAATATTTTAACTGCAAACTTTTGAACTAACTTGGTGGCGAGTGATCTGTCACCATGGCAACGACATTTGATGAAACCCCATAATACGCTTAGATATGTTGATGGATGCATCGTTACCAAACCTGTGAAGTTTTGGGCCATTTGGAGCATTTTCACTGAAGTTATGATTAAACTGTGTTTCATGGTGAGCATTGTGTTGCCATGGCAAGGGCATTTGAAGAAATCTGTTAGCACACATGTGAAGTTTGAGCAGTCTTTGACCATTTTCATCGGAGTTATAGCAATATCGTGTTTTATGGCGAGGGCAACAGCTTTTGAGGAAAACTCACTATTGGCACATAGACATGTTGAGGGCTGGACCATTAACCATCATCTGAAGTCTGGTGCTGTTTTGACCCTTTTCATAGGCGTTACGCCAACATTGTGTTTTTTGGGGATGCGTTTCCATGAAACGGCATATGGTCAGATGTCAGATTTGGCGTAGAGCTGTTGAGGTATGGACCGGTGATATACAAGTGAAGATTGGGGGACGATCGGACCGTGTCAATTGGAGTTGGAGCGAAAATCGTGTTTTATGGCGAGGGATGCGTTGCCATGGTAACCCCACATTATGTAACATCACATTTGACTTAGAGCTGTTCAGGGCCACAGTGTTAACCATCATGTGATGTTTGGTGGCGTTCTGAGCATGTCAGTTGGAGTTATGACATCATCACACAGGTGTTTGTGTTTGAGCTAACGACGTTATGAAACACCTGTGCTTGAGCCCAGAGATCAAGGTTTCCATGGTGATGTGCAGTAATCAGTGAGAGGAGAGCCTTTCCATTGATCTGAATGAGGGATAAACATCTTACATGTGAACGTTTTGTTGAAGAACCGTAGCAGATATCGGTAAAATTTCAATGGGTGAAGCGTCTCAGGACCCTGGCGAGCGTCTGAAGTGTGCTTTTTGTGTACTTTAGGGAAAATAATGTGGCCTATTTGGCAGATTAACTAAAGGTGTGCAGCTGGTACTCTGAGGAAAGATCAATCTGAATTTACAATTGGCCTTAATGGAGACATGTTGAACGTTTTTGTCACTTCATGCCAAATACACATGATTAGACTTACAAAACTACCGTGTGAATTTTTTCTCATCGAAAGAGAGAAAAAGTATTACATGTACTGTTCATTTTGACTGTTTTTAATAAGATAGATTCGTTTGTAACACAAAAAATCAACATTGGATCGTGTACAACGGTGTAAAGAAGAGGTTGTTGATGGAACTACCTCGGGTATGATTCCCTGTAATATATGTATAAATTATCAATAGGTTAAACAAAATAAAAAAAAACAAATATTCTAAATTAGAAGGAAGTTAAGATGCACATAACTTTTATCTGTTTACTTCACAAAATATGAAAACAAAACCCTTCCGTAAAATAACTTTGGTCCCCGTACCTCTGGACCCTTACCCCTTTACACCCTTCCATCCTCTCGCGTGGGCATCCGGATACAACAAATGGTAGCGTCTCCGTTCTTTTATCTTGTTCCTATTAATAGACATGTAAAACTATATGAGACCGTATGTTCTTTTGTTTTACGGTGTTTTACCTGAAAACGGGCCTGTAAGTAATAACTGGTACGCATTCTAAACGAACTGTCCACAGAGCGTCAAGGTAAAATATTACTAAAAACGGCGAAGTATCATTGGGTTTGGAGGGACGTTCCTTGCCTAATATAAAAATTTGGGAAAAAAGACATCCTGTAACCTCCGGGCGACGTTTCTCCCTATTTCCTAAAGGCGTACCTTTTCGATCACCGCGCTGCGCAGGGAACCTTTCTTGTTTCCACGTCTGCCTACACGTCAACCAGAGTAACCTTATCATAACTTGCGCTCCGTCACGCGCACCCTGTACAACTCATTTGTGTCCTTATAATTCTCAGTACCGACAACCTCAATTACCTACGTATGGCTATTTACTTCGGAGCAATTTCCTAGAGGTATAATCCATAAATCGTTATATAATACCCAGAGTCTATATATTTTATCCGGTGTCTACAAAACTCCACTTGCTTTTTTTTTAACTTAGAAAAAAAAACCTTTTTCAGTTTGAAAATAACTTCGGGCTAAAAGATTACGCACGTACGGCATTCCGGGTCTATGTGGCCTGGTCAGTGGACTCTTCAGTGGCTGCGCTGGTATGGCTGACAACGCAGCGGCCTGAGTGGACCAACATAACGTGCTGAAAGGCGCGTGACCTTTGCTTGGCGTTTAGGCTCGTGCTCGTCGCAATACTTGACGCGTACGCATCTCACCGTTTTTTTATTTGAGAAGGAATGGTCGTCCGCCGCCATCATTCACATAAGTAGTACGTTTTCTCCGATTGTTGTGCCTTCTGTCTCTTTCTTCTTGTCGAGGCACTATTATTTGTTTGTTGTTTATCGCAAAAAGAAAGGTAAAGTGAGAGCAGTACTTTTTGTACTTGCTTGTCCTTCGTGCTTTGCCTCTCCATGACCTCGATCGTCCGGTGAACCTGAGTGCAACACAAGTTTAGGTAACACAAATGGAGGGAGTGAAGGCAATTGCGAAGATACGTGACTAAGCGGATCGACTTTGTCGCGTTATGTCACAATAGGGAAACCGGCTGAAGACACCTACAAGAGCATGCGCTAAGTTGTACAACTTAGCCGTTCTTTTCCTCAGTCCAGCGGCTTTTCTGGGCTGCCAGCGCGCGGTGGTGATGGCTTTATCCCGCTCAACGGGTCGAGTTACAAGCCCGGAACTGAGGGTAATCGACGGCTTAAAGCCCTTGCCACATTAGACCCGAAATCCGCAACCTGACTTCATGGCCTTCGTGGTATTTGCGATAAATCTTTTGCATAGACAGTGCATCTCTAGTATGAAGAGTCTATTTTTTTATAAACGACGTACAAAAAAGCTCAGAAGACCGGTAGTCTTAGTTCTAACAACGACCTTCAGTGGGTGCCTCTTATTGAAAGGCTCTGAGTATTGATTAGAAATTCATATAGATACCCATGTTGAAGCTTTATGTTGTTACCTTGTTGGTATTACGTTATGCTGGGGGCAACTGACTTAACTGTCCAGTTGTCTTGTTACCCTGCATTAGTATGGGCAATGGGTCGGTAAAATTCATTTAGTGTGTCCGACGTTCCGCTTTATCAGGTTTTTAGTTCGAGGATTTTAAGATCTGGGATAGCAGATAAGGAACCCTGGAGACTCACCTTTACAGTGCCCCAATTTCGCCTAATCACCTGTCCTCTAAGTTTTCCTAAATCCTCTTCTCTGAAGACTCATGAGGCTGACCGTGACAGTGAAGGCTGCACCAAATACCTTAGCGGTTCGCCTTGTCAGTTAATTTACACGGCAGACGACGACACCCCTTTGATAACCTTTGATGGTCAAAAGTATATGTCGCCTGATGTTGTACCTTCATATTATTTATTGCTCCTAATGATATTTTGAGTAGATCTCGTCACAAGGGTTTGAAAAAAGTGCAGTCCCGGGGAACCCCAGTATAAAAGTTGAAAAAGTTTTTATACAATATGAAAACTCTATAAGTCGAAAATTTGAGAAAAAATCCCACTTGATTTACCCTCCTTGAGTTAACCTCTTGGAGAGTTTAGGAGAAATTGTAAAATGTGGAACGCGGTGTTACGAAGAGGAAAGGTGTATGAAAGTCGATCTCTGAAGTAGGTTGAATAATTTTACTAGTTTTCTGGAAGTCGATATTTTTAGAATAAGTCTAAAACATATGGAATGTGAAAAACTCTATAAATCCTGAATCAAAACCTCGCAACCATCTCTCCGGAAAAGTCTAAAATAGTAATCACACCATAAGCGTCGAGCAATTCGATCTCACGATAACTAGAGGTTTTGTCTCACCTCCTCTCGAACTTAAAGCAGGGTTTTAATAAAAGGTTGGACGGCTACTTAAGAGTTTCGGGTGCAACTTTTATATTTCTTTGTTTAATTGGTTTCCGTGTAATTTGTTTTAC
>NW_011342501.1:0-3851 GCF_000735185.1 Notothenia coriiceps | reverse complement strand
TCGGGGGACGGACTGACATGCACCGAACATAAGGCTAAATGAGTCGTCATTGTAATGAAGACGCTGCGGGATCTTAAACGGGGCCATCTAATTACTAATTTTTTAGATATTCACATCCAACTGACACCTCTAATAGGCCGACTTGTCTTTTGTACTGAGGGAGAGAAGTGTACACACGAGTTGGTGTCTGGCATAAACTCGATAAAAGAGGTTTTTAGGATACCTCTTAAACGTAACCAAAAACTGCTTCCTTTGGGTTCTTCAAATGAGGCCCAAATTCTGCGCAGTGACGCCGAGAGATATTCCACCGTCACGCGACATCGGGTTTTCTGACCTTCGACGGATGTTAGACCACGATGGTAATCGGTCGGATTGAAAACACGAGGGCTAAGAAATGTATTTTTACTTAATACCTAAGTATGTTGTTAACGGAAAGTTTCGTGTCATGTAATAATTAGAGTACCTAGTTTGGCACGTCGGCGCCTAAAAAGAGCCAAAATTACGGTAATACTTGTGGCCAGAAAACTAGTCTAAACTGTCCGAGTGCCACTTGGCTAGCGGGCATTTTCGCACAACCCTACAGACACAAACAGCAAGGGCGCACAGCGCCTTAGCCTACGAATCACTATATGCCATATCTGGAATTTATTAGACACCTCAGAGTCGAAATTAGCCCTCATATAACATACACGTCAAAGCTATCATTATTCCCATAGAAATAAAACCTTAAGACACGATTTCACAAATCTTAAATTTTATTTTTATACTTGATTGTTATCGTCCCGACCGCACACTTATATAGCACGTGCAGTACGCGTTCACCGTGAGCTTGCTACAAAAGGAAAACTTGCGCGGCTCTCATGTCAGGGGTACTTGAGTGAGTGACATGCAGGCTCTGCATGCACAGCAAACCACCAATCACAATCATTCTTGATCAGATCACAGCAGGCCCCGCCCCTCTAGTTTGCAGACCATCAAAACACCGGTAAAAAATGAGCGAGGCACAGGAGGACAATACCTTCATCCAGTTAAATATAGTTTAAAAAAACGCAATATATATCGCAGGGGGGAAAAAATGTGCGATGTCAGTTTTTTTCAATATCGTGCAGCCCTAGTCTCCGGGACCCCTGCTGGTCTGAGGCCAGTCCTCCTGCTCCAGCTGTTTGCAGGAGCCACAATGATTGAAGTTGGAAGTTATGAACCACAGCATAATTTGGCAACATTTCAATCTTTTCTTTGACTGTTGTTGTGGGCTTAACGGAAGTCTGTGATTTCTAAATAATCCAATTTACTTAAAGCAGGAATAATAACGCAACTGAAGTCCTTTGGATGGTAGGTAGCTGTCATGTGAAGTATTGACCCATGTTTTTCCTCTGAACAGTAATCCAAGAATCCGGGAGCTTCCTGCAGAGCTCAGTCAACTGTCCAACCTGTGGCAGCTGGACACGGAAGACCTCAACATTACTAATGTCCCCCAGGACGTCAGAAAAGAAGGTACTGTCCAACTGTCTTTAATGACACCCTCACTTGACTGTTGAATGTGCAGAAGGCTTGAAGGACTGCTGAAGCCCCACAGTGCATTATGTTCCCCACCACTCACATTGGAAGCCAGGTAGAAAAGGACCTGTTAATGGCTGGGATGATAACAGCAAGCAAAACCTGTTTTAGATTTCACATGTCACCTTTGGTTTAAGATGAACATTTCCTACAAAAAAACTACAATTTACAGTCTCCGAAAAAGGTTTTCCTTTCAGTAACCTACATAATTCAATAACATATAACTAATGCCTGGCTTCTCCTACGTCCAGAAAGTCGTTTTTATTACTACGAGGTCCATAGTGGACGCCAGTGACGTACGGTGAGGTTCATGGATGGTGAGGCACTGACTCTTTCAGAGTCAGATTTACAAATATTATATTTTGACCTTAATCAAAATATTCGGTTATTTTCAAAAGCTTTTTTAGTCTGATGCTTCGATTCATTTTAAACAGACCGTTCAACAAAAGGATACCCAAAATCTAAATATTGGATTGTTCTTTCTTAGTAAGATCCTATTTTCATTACTATTGTGGTCTTACCTTGACTTGAAGATTAAGTCCATGCTCTCCTTCTGGACAACAATCTCTATTAGTTTTTTGTAAAAGTCCTCCTTATCTTCCTGTAGTTTCAAAAGTCTAGTTTGTTGTTTGTGTCTATCCGTCTCTGCGTGGAATAACAGTAGCAACAAGAACCTGTGGGCTCACGTACCTCTGCCTCTCCTGCTGCTTTTTTCATTGCCGTTATATGAGGAGACCAGCGAGCCTAAATATCATATACGTTAAATAAGTTATTCAGAGACTATGGATGGCGAGGATAAATGTAATAAAGGGATCTACAAACATTACATTGGTGACCTACAGTGAGATGGTAACAGGCATGCGCTTAGTGCCCGCTTTCCAGCCAGTTTCTGTGGTGTGACACATTCTGAGGTGAGGCAGAGCTCATCTGTGCCTCACCTCACCCCAAAGTAACTGGCTTGAGCGCGGACACAAAATAAGTGCCCGCGCTAAATTAGTGCCCGTGCTCCAGCAAGTTACTGTGGGCTTACGAGAGGCAGAGCTCGTCCCTGCCTCACTTCTCATCGCTACCCGTAGTTGTAGCGGAGCCCGGCAAATTGGCTGATTTTGACTTTAAAAAGCGATTGGAATCATACATAAATCACACTTACATCATAGATCAGTGGAGACATTTTATTATTATTACTATTTAGTTTTTCTTTAGTTGTTTTTCCGTTACATTGGAGTATGACAGGTGAGGCTCTGCCTCCCCTGACTGCACGTCGCTGGTGGACGCCAAGAGTAACCAAAGAGACAGCAGTCATACAAAGTAAAATTGTGAAAATGAAATGTGTTTCTGATCAGCAGTATAACATGTGCTTCTTCAAATGTCTTACAAGTATCCAGAAATGATATTTATGCACAGTACTTGAAAAATAAACGTTGTTTTACTGCGTTGCAGTACCTAGTAGTCTATGGTTTCTTGGTAATTGGTCATTTCCAGCATGCCGAAACCAAAGTGCTTCTCTGGTGTTTCAGGTCCTGCGTCTGTCCTGGCTTTCCTCCGGGCATACCTTCGGAAGGCTGCCCCTTGTAAACTGCTGAAGATGCTTGTGATTGGTCCACCGAGACAGGGGAAGACATCCCTTCTGGAGGCTTTACAGACCAGCGAGGCGGCCCCCTTCACCCCCGCAGAATGCAGCATCTCCATCTCCACCTGGGAGCTGGACAACCCCAATGGAGACAAGAGCAGTGTGAGGAAACACACAGTTCATAAATACAGACAGTAATTACACAGATTCCAGAACACAACGATTCAAATCAAACTGTATTGTATCTGTTGCCCTAAATCATTTGTTTCTATTTGAGAAATGAAAGAGTTGTCTGTCTGTCTGTCTGTCTGTCTGTCTGTGTGAGACGGTGAGTTCATCATGAATTCACTCTCCAGCCCATTCTGCAGACTCAGTGTTTGTCTTGTGTCACACAGAGGGACTCTGTGGCGTTCAATGTGTGGGACATCGGGGGTCCAGCCAGCATGTCCACAGTGACCCAGTGTTTCTTCACTGACAAGGCCCTGTACGTAGTGATCTGGAACCTGGCTCTGGGAGAGGAGGCTGTGGCCAACCTGCAGACATGGCTGCTCAACATAGAGGTGAACTCTTGCTTTAACACACACACATATGCCCCTTTTCCACCAAACCAGTTCCAGTTCTAGCTCTGTGCGTGTGCTCTTCTGGTTCCGAACTGGTTCTTCTTTTTAGCACCAGTTGTGTTTCCACTGCCCAGAGCCCGACTGGTGCTGCGTCATGACATCAC
>NW_011342500.1:1721-4256 GCF_000735185.1 Notothenia coriiceps | reverse complement strand
TGTAGTCATTTGAATTACTTATATTGATAGAGCAATTTGGATTAAAGTATATTGAGTGCAAATAACACAATCCTACAACATAAATGGAACTAATTTGTGTTAAGTAATTACAACCTAATTGTGTTAGGTAAATCAGTGCACACTTTAAGTAAATACAACATAATTGGGTTAAGTAAAAACAACAATTTAAGTAAATTCAACATAACTGTGTTAAGCAAATACAACATAACTATGATGTAGAATTTAATTAAGATGCTTAGGTAAGATTTACTTAAATGCAAGAAGTAAATATTAGTTTACTAGTCTGAATCCTATTTACTTAGCCTTGTTACGTGCAACCGGTTGACATAACTGGATTAAGTAAATCTAACATTTCATTTCTTTGAGTGCAGATAAATCAACTTTAAAAGGTTTGTTTTAAAGAAATATAGAAGGAAGGGTCCACAGTTCTGAGGAACATGTACTAAGTTATTACAATAAATGTCAAACTTGTGGACAACCCTTTTCATTTTGGTCATTACAGCTTAGTTATAAGTATATACTGTATTTTTGCATTTATGTTTGCACATATATTGCAGATAAAGTATGCTTCATCATGATTTTCTTTGACAGAGTCTGACGTGATGAAAAACGAATCTCCACATTTAGTTTAAAGAAACTGATTCACTAAAACCGAAAGCAGTATGTATCATGAGAGGATTTTTATTTATTCTTTAGTGAGAGCCAAATATAACTCTGAATATATGAAACCCAGCTTTCACAAAAACCTCAAGCTGACCAGTTCTAAGGTCACCTTCAAACCTGCTGATTTTTAAACAAATTGCAAATTACTGAGTGCACAGTAGGGGGTGCAAAGGGGTCTCTGGTGAGTCTCTATCAGTGTTTTTCGACACTTTATACTTCTCAGAAAAACCCAAGGAAAGGGGAAGATTGCTCCGGGTCACATGTAAGGTCAACTGGGGCATATAAGAGAAAAGAAAGTAAATGCTTAGAATTCAGAGCCAGGATTGATTCGGAGAATTGTTTTTAGACAAAATCCGCATTCTTTGTGTGTGTGTGTGTGTGTGTGTGTGTGCGTGCGTGCGTGCGTGCGTGCGTGCGTGTGTGGTCGATAACTAAATCTGTCTTCTCAAAACTAGACTTTTATGTAGTAAGCATTTTGTTTTCGTAATAACATTATATTGGGAAATGCTAATGCAGTTTGATTTTTCAACACCTTAATGAGTGTCTTGTTTAAGATTTGATAGGCTTTTATTTCCAATTCTGGTTTTTAGATCAGAGTTTGAAGTCTGGTCACATGGTTTGGATGAAAGTGCCCACTAGGTGTCAGGAGATACTAAACTATGATGGTTAAATTTCTGTTGAAGTTGAAAAACATGACACACTTTTGCCAATACGAGGTTTCATAAACGTCCTTAAATAAGGTTTTTTCTCGTATTTTCTTTTTTTATATTTCTATGTTTTGCTTTACCTTTTATTATTTTATTTTTAGCAACACATCGAAAGCAAATTCAATGTATATGAAAAACGTACTTGGCTATACATCTTGATTCTGATTTGAACAGAAGTGTACACATTTTAAAAAGGTAAGCTACATACATTTTATATTGCATTGCTGTTTTAAAATGTTTCGTTGTCTTATTGTGCCCCCTGGTGCCCGCATTTGAAATACTGGTGCCATTATAGTCTTATTAAGGGAAGTGTGTGCTTAGAAAGTCATTTTCATATAAGTTATTTAGTGTCTTTTATCAGCTAATAGCAGAAAGTCATTGTTCTGCACATATGTACCAAGTCAAAGACATGCAAGTCCCAAATCCTAAAGTGTTTTGAACGTTTTTCAGCTTTTTGACTGCGTTTTCCAGCTGATTCAAGACACATTTTCACATTAAGCACATACATGAACACATCATCCTTTGATACATGGAGATTCATGGTTTTAAATATACATTTTAAATCAGAATCCAGATTTATAGACAAGTACGTTTTTCATATAAATTGAATTTGCTTTGATTTGTTGCTAAAAATACAAAAAAGATAATGCAAAACCAAGAAATATAAAATAGAAATACGAGAAAAAACTGTGGGTTACGTATTGTAACCCTTGTTATATTAGCACAGGCGGAGCCCTCTACTGGAATCTATGGGTAATACCTTATCATGCAAGCATTCACCTACTGAGATTGCTATAGACGTAGAACAACACATCGTTTTTTGAACATTTTTAACGTTTTCAACATGGTGGATAAATCCTTATATGCTCCCGGCAACACACTGAACGTCAACTTTGCCTCCTTATTACACTCACCCCTACTTTAGTGGGAACAATGAGTCTGCGTCTTTGATGCACACAGGATTAAACGCAGATCATCCTCTGGCTGCAGCCTTGACCGGCACTTGCTTTTGATCAACGTCAATGCGGAAAACCCGCACTCACACAGATAGGTGGAGGTGAAGGGAATGAAGACTTTTACAGCCTTTTTGGCGAGGTGGGGAACTCGGTCTCCACTGACAGCCTAAAGTGTGCAAGTGACGTTT
>NW_011342500.1:0-1681 GCF_000735185.1 Notothenia coriiceps | reverse complement strand
TCTTTTGTGTCTCACGCTGCGCCTCCCCTGAAGCTTTCTGGCGCCCCCCCAGGGGAGGCGCGCCTCACACTTTGAAAACCGCTGCTCCAGGCTGTCTCGGTCCCGCGGCAGCGGGGGCAGAGGTTTCTTCCCCTCCGCCCAACCAGCTGTCTGCGGCAGCAGATGGGCCGCCAGGCTCTCATTGAGGGGGGGCACGCCGTGTCCGAGCGGCCCTGCGCCCTGATGAAGCCCGATTACGTACATGATCAGAATAAAGGTGAAAAAAACAGACCACCAGTTTATAGAAATAACCTCAGCTTTCACATCTTTACAAGCATCTTAGTTGAGCATTTTATTTTAAATAAATATAGAAGTCAAGATGCCAAACACAGATTTTAGATGCAGTTGCATGTTTGCTAGGTTTTATTTAATAAATTCAAAGTAGTTGTCCTCTATTCTTGGCATTTAATGATATGTCTGTCAGTCATCTTTTATGTGAAGAGGTTACCATTTGGTTTATATTTGGAATAAAGATATGTTGATACCACAGATGTCACTGTGTAATACCTGTCTAAGTATTACATATAACGATAAGCGGAGGTACACACACTCACATGAACAGGCAGGCTGTACTGAAAAAGGAAATTGAGAGAAAAAGCTTCCTGATAGGGCACAAGGTTTTTTTTTTTTCACAGCATTTCCTTGGTCAACCTTATTATCAATACATCCAATGTGTTTCAAATACATTAGAACCAGGCTTATGTATTCGATATAAATAAAGCCTATGAATTTTTAATTCATAAGATCCAGGTTTATGTATATAAAATAAACATAGCTTATTTTGCGCAATAATTTAATAATGCATAAAATGTATATATAAATATATTTGTATACCTTTATTTTTGATTTATTTATTCTTTTAGGATTTCGGGGAGTATTGTGTGGGTTGTCTAACGAAAGCTCTGATGTGCTGTATTCATGTTTTTTGCATTGTATGATTTGTTGTTGGACCCCCTCGAAAACGAGATGGATAATCTCAAGGGGCTTTCCTTTCCTTGTTAGATGCACGAGTGACTGGACCCTACACTCTTCCATAAGTGGGTCAAAAAGGACCCGTATTAGAATAATACGTGTTTTTATGCCATTTTTGTCATTTTGGTTGAGAAAAGTCACTTGTATAATATTTAGTATTATATTTTGGTTCACACTAGGAATATTTTATATTTAATCTTTCACTATTTATAATTTTAGACATTTTTTTTTACATTTTGAAAAAAAACGTTTGGAACATATTGATGCAAAGATCTCCGCTATTCTGAGACCCTCACAGTATTCCGGTCCCTTTTCAAAACTCATCTCTTCTCCTCTTGCCTACTCATAGCCCACCCCCCATCAATCCATGCCGGTTGATGAAGTTTGATAGTCCTATACCCCCCACCATAACCTTCCCTTATACGGTTGAGTCCTTGAAAAGCCCTATAAAAATATAATGTATTATTATTATTATTATTATTATACTGACAGGTATCAGATCTTGCTGTTTAAAATAATCTTCCTGAGAGGTGTCACTTGTGATGTAGTCTGTGTGGTCCACAGTGAATGTATTCCTGACAGCAACAGGTGATAAGAATCAAAGGATCCCATAGGAAATGCATGCAGGTCATTTTTGACCCACTTATGGAAGCTTGGGGTCGAAATACAA
>NW_011342499.1:0-732 GCF_000735185.1 Notothenia coriiceps | reverse complement strand
ACCTTTGATTCAGATGAATGTAAAGGATTCATTCATCTGAATCAAATGCCTCTGAGGTTCCAGGCAGCCTGGGTGTGACATGGCCAGCAAAGCGGATGACACCCAGCCTCAGGTAAACCAAAATAGAGCTTTTTGGTAAAAACTCAGCTAGACGTGTTTGTAGGAGAAAGAATGCTGAGTTGCATCCAAAGAACACCATACCTACTGTGAAACATGGGGGTGGAAACATCATGCTTTGGGGCTGTTTTTCTGCAAAGGGACCAGGACGACTGATCCGTGTAAAGGAAAGAATGAATGGGGCCATGTATCGTGAGATTTTGAGTGACAACCTCCTTCCATCAGCAAGGGCATTGAAGATGAAACGTGGCTGGGTCTTTCAGCATGACAATGATCCCAAACACACCGCCCGGGGAACGAAGGAGTGGCTTCGTAAGAAGCATTTCAAGGTCCTGGAGTGGCCTAGCCAGTCTCCAGATCTCAACCCCATAGAAAATCTTTGGAGGGAGTTGAAAGTCCGTGTTGCCCAGCGACAGCCCCAAAACATCACTGCTCTAGAGGAGATCTGCATGGAGGAATGGGCCAAAATACCAGCAACAGTGTGTGAAAACCTTGTGAAGACTTACAGAAAACGTTTGACCTCTGTCATTGCCAACAAAGGGTATATAACAAAGTATTGAGATGAACTTTTGTTATTGACCAAATACTTATTTTCCACCATAATTTGCAAATAAC
>NW_011342498.1:0-3583 GCF_000735185.1 Notothenia coriiceps | reverse complement strand
GTTTTAGGCAGCTAAGGAATAGCTTCACATCACAAATAAAAAGTGCTAAGTCGAAGTATTATCTGTCAGTTGCCACAAAAAACCTGAATAACCCTGGAAAATGTTGGAAAGCCATAAAATCGATATCCACAGGTGAAATCCGTAATGAGCTACCTCCGTGCCTTACCACAGCATCTGGCTCTATATCGGACAGGGCCACCATGTTAAATTGCTTTAATAAGCATTTTGTGTGGTTCTATGTTTGATTCTGTGACTAGCTCTGCTTCTGTGAACACCTCCATCCGTGACTCTGAACAGTGTGGTCTGGAAAACCCTTTCAGTTTTAGTCCTTTTAGTATTGATGTTGTTCGTGAAGCCTTAACCAAGTTAGATCCTAAGAAACCGGCTGGCCCGGACAACGTAGAACCTTTTTTTTTTTTAAAGATAGCTGCAGTTTTTATTGCTCCATCTCTCACTTCTCTTTTTAACCTCTCCCTCAGCACAAACACAATTCCAAAAATATGGAAGTCAGCTTATGTCCTGCCTTTACTAAAAGGAGGGGAGGCCACCTTATTAAATAACTATAGGCCTATCTCTAAATTGTCAGTTCTGGCTAAGGTTCTTGAACGCCTATTTATACCTAGAGTTCTGTGTTGTGTTAGCATCTTTTCACTCAGGGCACATTTAGATGCTTCTTGTGAGACTTGTGTTTTGTTTCGGTAAAAATGGTTTGTATCGTCAGTTAGCTGAGTTTCTTCCCGTTAAATGGGTATGACACATTCATAGGTTTTTAAATGTTAAGAAGCCCTGAGACACAGTGTTGTGAAGAAAAAAAACGCAGCTCTCGGGGGCTCTCGGGCTTAACAGGTTAAGAGGGACATGTGTTGTATGTGTTTCCTGTCGGTAACATGTACCCTTTGTAGGGTTTGACTTGATCTTAACTCTAAATTGTCAGGCTTCACCTGACTGGCACCCAGCAACTATATATAATATGTAACAAATATATTCCATTTCAGAGCAGAAGAAACAGCCTTCAAGGGTCAAACTCTGCACACAGATCATTCAGCAGTGCACAGTGAAGCTCAAACAATCAACTCTAAGAGCGAGCAATACTTTGAAATGCAAAAGTGTGTGTGTGTGTGTGTGTGTGTGTGTGTGTGTGTGCAAGAGTCTCTTTAATCAATTTTTTCAACTCGAGAGTCACATTTGTGTGACGCGTTCTCGCGGTAGCCAATCAGCGGTGAGGATCTCAGCCTGCCATCACTGACGTTGAATCAGAAAACCAAAACAATAGCCGTTAGCTGTTAGAACACAGAGCTCACAGCTCCTCATATCTGTTCAGAAACTGGACAAAAGTTAAACATGAACAAACCACAGACTGTCTGTCTCATTGTGAATACGGTCGCTGTTGTATCTGTGTCTGTATCATGTTGTTGTGAGTTTGGACGGAGCAGCTACAACGTTAGTTTAGCCTGATCGATCCGATCTCCATTCAGAAAACACGCATTTTAAAAGGTTTTTCGCCTGCCGTTTTGTCTGCACACTTGTCAAAGCATTAATTCATGGTTTTTACCAACCGGTATCAGTATTTTGTTACTTCGGCATCATTTTGAAACGTGTATTACAATGAAATCACGGTCAAATATGTAAATGTTGTTGTAGTTGGTTTCTAACACAGTATTTACATGGATATAAGCCCCGCCCCCTCTCCAGCGCATCCTGTTTGAATGACAGGAGTAAACCATGGAGTAAACACAGCTGACAGCCGCGGTGAAACTCCAGCGATTAGAGCAATGAGAATTTTCGCATCGTGTCCGTTGTGAACTCAGCATTATGCAGTTCAGAGACCAGACCACTGCTCTGAAGCTTTTAAAGCAACTTCGAAATTGTAACAGTGTGAGGGGCACAAAGGCCATGGTGGCCGTATGACGTACAATTATTTGTGGGGCATAACAGCCAGACCGAGGGGCAACGACGGCCATGGCCGTCATGAAATTCCTACCCTGGAGGTGACATGAGGCCAGGGATTGTTGTGGGACTAAAACTGAGTCAGCAGCCTGCTGTGACTGAATTCATGTAGCTATTGCTGTCGCAGAAGCACTGAACTTTATAATGCCATTGACAGAAAAAAAAAGTTTTTGCCTAGTCCTGGCCAATAGCCAATTCATGATTGGCACAAGTGTATCAATCCCCCACAGTTGTTCAAAACTGATTAATTTAAATGTTTAAAATAAAACCACTGTCTAGGTATTGCCAATTTACTAGTTTGTCTTTGGAAACCTTTTTCGGTCAAGCCTTGGTAGATCTTGATTGGGTACAAACCCTAAGTTACGCGTGCGGTCATGTCACACTAAACTGCTGAAAAGAAGAGATCACATTCATTCCCTAGAACAAAGCTGTTCACTGTAAAGTCTAAACCCCCTTTATGTGCTCTGCCATTGTGGCACCATCATTTGTTAAAACATCTGCTGTTAAAATATTCCCCATGTAGTGCTGATGGTTAATGCATCAAAGTCAGGATTTGCGCTCTGATTTTCAAGTCCTTGTTTGAAGGACCGTTTCTAAAGTCACAGATACTAATACTGGCGCTCTCAGATGAAGATGATCAACTGAAAAAAGGAATTGTTTAAGCTTGTCTGGAAATATTAAAGCAGCATTTCCTTATTTCGTGTTCGCCACCTCTGTTTCCTTTGCGGTTTTTCAGTACTAGGGCCAAAGGGTACACAGTACGAATCTTAGAAAATGCATAGAAAAAAATTGCCTACAGTAGAGACACTTTACAGCTAATACAATAGCATAGATTGTTCAGAATATCAGTATGAGAAAAAACGACACCCTCTATCCTTAGACCCTCACATCGTACAAGGAAAAACTTCCGGAGAAAACCCACAGTTTAAAGGGAAAAAAATGAGAGAAACCTCAGGGAGAGCAACAGAGGAGGGATCCCTCTCCCAGGACGGACATACAGTGGGGCAAAAAAGCATTTAGTCAGCCACCAATTGTGCAAGTTCTCCCACTTAAAAAGATGAGAGAGGCCTGTAATTTTCTTCCTAGGTACACTTCAACTATGAGAGACAGAATCGGGGGAAAGAATCCAGGAAATCACATCGTAGGATTTTTAATTAATGAATTGGTAAATTCCTCGGTAAAATAAGTATTTGGTCACCCACACACAAACAAGATTTCTGGCTCTCACAGACCTGTAACTTCTTCTAAGAGTCCCTTAAAAAAACAAACGTATTTGTTCCTAAGGCCATAAAATGCCACCTTCACAAAAACTGCTATAAAAATCTGATACACTAATATTTATTTCTACTTTCAAAGAGTCAGTCTTTTAAAACTACTCCAGCCTGACATACACATTTGAAATATTGATTATATTTTGGGGATTTTAACCCTTTAAATGCCAGTTTGTTGAAAAAACTCCACAGTTTTTTTAGTGAAAAAAACAAAAAACTAGAATAATTTTAAAAAAAAGAAATTTTTCAAGGAATATTTGATTATTGTTATTATTAGGTCCCTAGATTGGTCAATGATGGCAGCAAAATTAATTTGAATGCATTGTTATTTTTTTTGCAGTGTTAGGTTTAAACAAAAACTCACA
>NW_011342497.1:0-2241 GCF_000735185.1 Notothenia coriiceps | reverse complement strand
GCTCCAGCCAGGTGTCCCCAGTCATGCTGAATGGCCTCTTCAGCTCCGCCCCCATCACAGGACCTGCAACACACATCACATGACATGTCACTTGTTAGATTTACATGCTCAATACTGTTGACAATCCCCACAGGAGCACTTTGGGGTGAAGTGTCTCAGGGACACAACGACAAGCTGACTGCAGTGGGGTTTGAACCTGTGACGGGGAGAGATCTACTGGTACGTTTTCAGCAACCAGCCTCAAACTTTTACAGCTATACAGCAACTCCATTTTGGAACAAGGCCTGCCTAAATGGATATAGCACTTAAATGGTGCAATTTATCAAATAAATATTGAAGAATGAACCTATAGAGTGAAAGGGATTTGGGGCAGTGTAATCTAGCCTTTCAACCACTTTTATCTTGTAAAATGATCTTTAAAGTTGCTTGTGTCTGAACTCTGTGTCACTGTCTGCGGCTCACACTTGTTTTTAAAGAACACATGCTGCGCCGTTTCATCTAAAATTCACATCTGCTGTTTTTAGAGCAGCAAAAGAGGCATCAACTAGCACAAGCAAATTCACGCTTACTATTTTTAGCTACACAAACAAGTAAAGGATGTATAAAAATATACTTTATTATTGGAACAGATCCAAAAGTGCAACAGAAAAAAACTCACTCATATGTTATTTTAGGGGTTTCAGTGAAAAGAACACAAAAATATGACACAGTTACAGAATTATAACATTGTGATAAACAAGTTGCATAAATGATAGTACAAAACTGTACACAGTCTTTGTCCATCCACTTTATAAATATTCAGAACATTTTAGTAACATAAATTATTTAGTCATGCCATTTGTCTTTACCATAATGTCAGAAAGAAGTGTAATGTTTTAAATAATGTAAATAATGTAATTGTAAATAATGTCAAATATGATTTAAACACTGAACTAGATTGTTCAGCAGTCAGTGTGGGATATCATATCAAAGTCCAACTGAAATCAAATGGCTTATTTCTTGTGTGTTACAGCATACATACAGTAACTTTTCTGCAAATCATTAGTCCTGTGTTCTCTACCTAAAACAAATCTGAAACCAAAACAAGACAAGGGGGGGAGTGTGTGGGAAAGAAACTCCCTATAGAGAACCGCAGTGACGCGTCGTAAAACCCGGAAGTAAACTTCTTCCGGTTCCTTCTTGAAAAACCAATGCAAATTCTCCATAGGATTTTGGAAAATAGCTCGAAATAAGGTCTGTGGTTGACACACATTTAAGAGAGGGATCACGTTTTGTTCAGCCGGATAATCTCCACATGTCAACCCTACTTTTATCATTTTTGAATCATAAATCTAGTCGCCAAAAGCAAAATGCTAACGTTATGCTATAAACGAACTACAAGCCAGTACAGCAGCAGGGTCACACGACTTCAACGTCACGCCAACTTAAGATCGTTTCAACTGACTTGCGCTGAAACTGCACTTTGAACACTTTAAATATATTAACATTTTAAACTGCATACCCCGGTTATCTAGGCCCGTTTTGTTTAATGTGTACCACGTTTATCTAGGCCCTTTTTGTTTTATGTATACATGTCACACTGTGGGAAACGATATTTCAATATTTCTGGATGTATAACACATGTAGAATTTTTGACAATAAAGCTGACTTTGACTTTCGCGTACTTGCATATTTTAACAAAGCTTTTCATTTTAGCCACACTGAATTTAACTAGAAGTCATGGCTGTGTCAATTACCAGTCTGATATCGGTTTACAAAGATGACAAGAAGAGTGTAGATAGAGGAGAGAACCACTACAAGTCAGGACACGTTACAGTGCAGCCTAGATGAAGGTGTGCTTACCGGTGTTGTCAGGGCTAGATGAGGGACAAGGTTTATAGTGTCGGTGAGTAGTGATAGCAAGAGTACCGTTAACCTAGAGTTAATTTATTCACATTAATTCCCATCAACAAATCAATTGTATGTGTCACATGAAATCTTTATTAGGCAAGGCAAGGCAAGTTTATTTATATAGCACTTTTCAACACAAGGCAATTCAAAGTGCTTTACAAAAAATGAAAGAAATTAAGAAAATGGTATTTAAAATCAGTCATTAAAAAGAAAAGTTAATAAAATAAACATTAAAAGAAAAAATACATGGATAAAAGTTACAGTGCAGTCTAAGATATGAATAGTTCAATTAAAGGCAGCGACAAAAAGAAAAGTCTTCAGCCTGGATTTAAAAGTAGTAAGAGTTGCTGC
>NW_011342496.1:0-2432 GCF_000735185.1 Notothenia coriiceps | reverse complement strand
CATTTATTAAATCAATGTACTGAGAGTGGTAGGTGTCCTGAGATTAGCGCCTGCAAGCAGGCTCCATGGACCTGTCAGCTCAGGACAGCGCAAAATGCGTACATGAAGCGCTACGTCATGAACGCAAGAAATCTACCCTCGTGGGGGCGCGCTCATGTGATTGGCTTAGAATTAAGGAGACATCTGATTGGATATAGATAGAAAAAATTACAAGTACGAATCGGGTGAGCGTCAGGAGAGTCTCAAAAAACCCACACAGCGGGATCGCACAGCGATCCGTGCACAGAAAGCGGTTTGTGTTTGCAGGTTCAGAGGTTTTAAACGGAAAACAAATATGTGAGGATCAAAAAATACATGATGTAAAACTTTTTTCTGTATTTGGATTTTATTTACATGTATATGAAACGGAACACATTTGTGGATCCTGAAATACAAGTGTGAATCCTTTTGCGGATCATGAAATACAAGTTTGAATCCTTCTGTGTGCATGTGTGTATTATGAGACTGTTCTGAGCCTATAAACACCAATGCTGATTCATCATAGCCTTGAATGTAATATATCCTTAAAGGGGACCTATCATGCAAAATCATGGAGTTCTTGATGTCTTTTATACATAAATATGTGTCCCCGGTGTGTCAGGGAACTCACAAAGTGTTAGAACACAAAACCCCCTGTCCTTTCCTCCGTACTCACATCTCTAAAAACGGGGGTACAACGGAGCTGATCCAGATTTGCTGCTGATTTTACGTAATATCTGAAATGTGGGCTGGCTTTACACCCACAGCCCTATCAGAGCAGTTGCTATCAGAAACAATACCCGACGTGTTTTGGACGTAATATGGTCTGTGTTTACATTAGCAAGCATCGCTAACACTCAGAGCTAACCTGAACTGGAGAGAGTATGTGTAAAAAAGCAGGAAATATAAAAAATAACTCATACTGTTTCAGAAATAATCCTTGATGTGGTTTGGAACATGATATGGCGTTTAATCACGGCAGCATTCAGCTGTATCTGCCGGTAGAATTCTGAGAAGGCACAAGCTCCCGCTCTTTTATTTTTTTCAAGCTAAGGACCCAGATCAGCCATTCTCTAACAGGGCTGGAATAGAGGGATGCTAGCATGACTGTAGTCTAGTGCCAATAGGTAGGTAATGGACAGCAGAACAAACAAGAGTAATATTGTGATATTTATGTGGATTACAAAATGATGGGAGATTTTCATGGACTTCTGCATGAACCGTAGTATGCTGGAACTACGGATCAATATGCAGATCAGAGAGTTCTATGGTGTTGGTTATTATAAGATCCTCCATTTCAAGGACCAGGATTTGAACCTCAGTCATTTTTGGCTGATCAAGTAAAAATTATTATAGATAACAAATACATTAGAAAGATAGTATTAAGCTTTTATAAAAAACAAATCATAGACGCTATTATTTGATAAAAAACATTACCCTAAATTCCAGTCAAAGGCTGCATGTACAAATACGTGAGCAAAGTGCATTAAACGCATAGTGCCAACGGTAGGTAAGATTAACAGTTTTCCTTGTGTCTGTGCTGAATACAATCTACCACATGCTGTACATTGCTCAGTATTATTTGATCCATTACATTTGCAACTTGTCATTTGCTATACAGATTGCAAAGCCTGTTGAGTAAAATGTGTGATATTGGGCTTTATAAATCAAATTTGATTCAATGATGGATTGACACTAAACTCCTAAACCCTCTATGCTACTTTTTGAATAAGGGAAAGATAATACAACTAAATAGCAGAGCTTTTTTGATCTCAAAAGCCCCCCACAGTCTTCATCAGACTGCATTATTTCCAAAATTGCAATCTGATTCCCACCATTACCCACAATTGCAGAACAATGCTTGCAGCTAGCTGATGTAATCACATGTTCCAGGGGTGTACATCAAGTCAGTTTCTAGACAAGGTGAGAGACCTGTGCCCGGGCACCACCACCTTCTTTAACAATCTCACACAGTGTCACTGCTGGAAACCCATTGTTAGGAAAGAGATGGAATAAATGGAGAATGATGTGAAATATTAATGCTGTTCCTTTCATGGGGATACATTTATATTCAGTGAATTTGACATTTGCCCTGTGCCTGTTCGTGTCACTGACAATACACTGTGGTGAGTTTCTAAAATCACAGAAGCAGGCAACACACTCCATAATCTTCCAGGAGCGACGCTTGGTCAGGGTCCCGTGGCGTGCAGTTGTGACGCTCCTAGGCTCCTTCAGCTTCATAAAGGGACGCAAATAGCTTTCAACTGATTGCAATGTATTCCCATCTGCGGCGGGATTTGACGCTCATGGAAGCACGGCATTCGTTTGTGTCGGCTGCCCTTAAAGGCAATGTGAGCGTCCATTCCCATTGGATAACGGAGAATTGTACACCCGGAAGTAAGTATTCCCCTTAC
>NW_011342495.1:0-5278 GCF_000735185.1 Notothenia coriiceps | reverse complement strand
CACACACACACACACCTTGCTTTTTGAAGACTGATAAATCCTAAATGGATGAACAAACTTTGCAGCCCAGTTTCCCAGCTTTGCAGTCTATCCACGGGTATGCCTCCGTCCATACCTCTGGGAAAGGTGAGCTTGAGCTAGCCAGGGGAATGTTGCTAGCGCAGCTAACGTTAACGTTAGTGCTAGCTTTATCCACGTCTTTAGGCGGCTCTTCTGATGATGTAGTACTAATAGCAGCTTCACTTGTAGCTTCGGTGCTGCTAGCCTCTTTCTTCTTCCATCCATCCATCTTCTCCCGCTTATCCGTGGTCGGGTCGCGGAGGTAGCAGTTCCATCAGAGAGCCCCAAACTTTCTTTTCCCTGGCCACATCAACCAGCTCTGACTGGGGGATCCCAAGGCGCTCCCAGGCCAGCGAAGAGATATAATCCCTCCACCTGGTTCTAGGTCTACCCCTTGGTCTCTTCCCAGCTGGACGTGCCCGGAACACCTCCCTAGGGAGGCGCCCAGGTGGCATCCTAACTCCTTATCTTTCTTCTTGTGAATGATATTCTTTTTAGAAAATAAGTCAAGTAAAAAATGTTTGCCTGCCATCATAGAGTTTTTTCGTTAGCGTTCTTGAGGGAAAGAGCTGCCGCAAAATCGGCGGGCGGCGAGCTGGCTCTGAATTCTGTGAAATGTATTATGTTTTTGTCATTATTACAACAAATACACACTTGCAACTGATAACACTGGCAATGATTTTGTATTGGACTATTAAAAAAAAGATCATGCTTCAAATAAGTGGGGGTACGGCGTACCCCCGCGTCCAACGCCCACTACACCACTGCTCTTAACAGAAACTACCTTTATTTAAAAGCATAGTCCAGAAAAGGAAAGAAAAGCAGACAGGGCCAACCAGAGCCGAACATTGCCAGAATCCAAAAACTTAACTGAAAACAGAACTTATATTCGACCAAATCTAATGAGGGGATAAGGAGCAGGTGTACAGGAGGTCAGGTGGTCAAAGGGCAGATGGGGAACAGGTGGAACTAATAGAGCCAGGACAGGCAATCAAAACAGACGGGAAAACATACAAAGACAGGAAGTAAAAACAGACATGACACAGAGGAAGAAAGCTTTTCAAAATAAAATACGGAACCGATAAATTAAAAACTGGGATCTGTTGTCGCAGGGATGGATGAAAAAAATGATGGTATATTAAAACAGTCTCCTCGCGTAGGTATCAACATAATTTAACTTGATTAATTTCACAGCTTAGTTTAATACTCCATTCTGATTGGTCACACTGGACATTTCAGATTCAGTTCATTCGGACCGCTGCTAATGAAGACAGACAGGAAGTAAACACTAACAGGAACACGGTATGGGCTCTGGCAGTGTTTAAATACTTCTAAATGAAAACCTCCCTGCACATTATCCTCGTTATTCTGTCAGAATTCTCTTCCCCTTACACTATCTGCTTGGTACAGTTTCAAAGGACACAGTTGCTGAATCCTGGGCTTAGCGCCGCTAGCAGGTGTTTAAATGATGATGGGTTCAGTTAGACCTCTCCAGCCCTGGCACAGTACTAAAACGAAATATGGAGAAAGGTCTGGCTCTGAGGCAAATTAAACTGTAATCACCATAAGCATAATCAAGGCTCAATCGAAGGAGATGCATGGGGTTGATTTGCTCACCCTGGCACGAATCCCTGTCCTTGGATTAAACCATGAACTTTTTCAATTTTACTCAATCGATTGCATGCCTGTTATTCACACTGCAGAGTGGTTCAGGGGTTGGATATGAGGGAGGGTAGTCACCTTAGAGAGAAAGCTGTGTAAGTACTTCTCTAAACTCGTAAATGAGGCGTGCTCAGCTCCTCACACACACAGGCGATGAGAAGTTGCCAAGAACAAGCGTCCATCCATCTGCTGAGTTCAGCCTTTTGCCTTACAGCCAATTTACACAGCTCCAGATAATGCTTTGCACACTAGAATCCAATTACATGCATTTGCTAATCTACATTTAAATGCAATGGGCTGGCAAGCATTTTTTTTTTTAAGTTGTAGATATATGAATGCATTTGAAATATGATGCAGCCAGGGACAAGCTTATGCTAGAAGGTCAGTGGATTTGAATGTGGAATAATGTGCTTTAGCCCCAACTGACTTTATACAAGTTCTTAATACCCTCTTTGTTAAATATGCGCCTTTAAATCTGCACATTTCTTTCGTTCTTGCATAGTTGACTCTTTTCTACATTTCGTTACACTTTTCAAAGTGTAAAGTGGTGTTTAGAGAAGTGTAAAGGGGTGTTAGGCATTGATCTGAGTGCAGTAAACACGTTAACAAGCTGAGGTTTTGATAGCTATATACCAGCTGCTGCATGTTAGAGAGATTGTAAAATCACGACTCATCATGTCTTGATACCATCTGACAATCTCTGAGCTTCACTTTACACATCTCTCTTCCAAACCTTTCTATTGCTTTACTGGTAATATTTATTGCTGGGACATTTATTATTTGAAAAAAGCAATCTCCTAAATTATTCACAGTATCTGATCTACTCCAGAGTTTTCCCATGGCAACACTTCACATTCTCAAGGATATACATGTTCCCCGACTCTTACATTGCTCTACAGTTCCTACATTTACTCTGTGAAGCCTGTTGTCAAACACAGTGGACAAATGAGTTATTCTTCATCTGCAATGCTCCAGATTGAATACAGCACTTCTCAACCTCAAAGGTCACCATCTTTGCTAACAGAAGTTGCAGTACCAGCCATGACTGCTGCTGCTTCGGTCAACGTCTCACTATTCAAATATAAATGATGTGTTTTGTTGAAAAACATCCAACTATATTGTGTCAAAAAGAAGCCACTGTTTGTATTGGCTTAATTAAGCAGTCTGTAATGATTTAGTACCGCTAACTATAAGTTGCTAGCTAGCGATCCTCACGTCAGGTTACAGCTCAGCAGCGGTGTGCCGTTTGAGACAATGCTACCCAGAAGTTGAAATCAAACACTGCGCAGGTGTACAACATACTAAGAGAGGAATCCTAATTGAGACACTGCACCTTTGTGTGCTAGGTAAGGTCTGATGCTCTGCAATAAGCTGATGCGATGGAAAGGAACTGGAGAGCCAAGACGTTTAACTTCCAAGAATAAAGTTACCCAGTGATCTTCTGTACGGTTGGGCTAATTACACAAGCGCAGCACCTCACAGTTGCTCAATCCAGGACTCATTTAAATGGACAGGCAGGAACATAACTCTGGATTTGGTTTAACTATTAGCTTAGCCATCTCAATGTTGAGAGCGGGGGGTAGGGAAACGCTCAATCATTAAAATGTTATTAGTTTTGTACTTAGAGGTAAATATCTATCCGAGTAGTATTATTCATCCCGCTTCAATCTCATTAGTATGCATAGAAAGTGACAGGTGCTGTGACAGGTCACACCTCTCCCTACTTATGCTAATGAGCTAAGTCCCGCCTCCCCTTTGTTCGAGGTGTGAGATCTCAAGTAGGTGTGATATCCCAAGTAGGTGTGAGATCCGTCGTTAGGAGGGGGGTGATGTGTATTCACAGTTGTGAAAAGCCCCCACTGTTGCGCCTTATGGTGTATAATAAAAAATGTTTCAATCACATTAGTATGCATAAAAAGTGACAGGTGGGCCCGCCCCCAAGTCTATTAAAACAAAATGCCGCTTCCATCACATTAGTATGCATAAAAGTGACAAAAGGGCCCGCCCCAATTATGTGATGTCAGAAGACCGAGGGGGTGGAGTGAGATAAAAAAAAAGAACCCCGTGCAGATAAAAAGCCAGTCATTTCCAATCATCAAGTCATCTTTCCAAAAAGAAAAAATGGCCAAGAGACGCCTCGATATGAGTTTAATCAGCGAGACGCCTGTGACAACTTACCGCCATCCGTCCGGAGCGCCAATCAAGAAACGGATGCAGTATCTGTGCCGGGTTCAAACACCTCCGGTCGAAGATCTTGAAGAGAAATGGCTTCTGGAAAATGAACATGTTTGGGGATACGTATTCAACTATATGGCGAATGAACTGCATTTCTACAATCTGAAGAATGGAGAAACGTATGGACCCCACAGTGTTAAAGCAACGTTGACCTCAACAGATTGGGCTGTGTTAACTCTGGTGTCTTCCAGAGATCTCCACGCAACCATTGTATCGGAAGAAGTAGTGCATCAAGAAAACACTGTGGAACCAGCGGTGTACAAGATATGTGCAACAAAAAGCAAAGAAACGCAAACAAAAAGCGAGATCAAAGAAGAGTTTTCACAGTTACCCCTCAATGTGGAGGAAGAAGAAGGAAATATCCCCCCGCCGCCAGAAGTGAAAAGAGTCCTGACAAGCACCGTCTGGGAAACTAAAAGCGGACCATCTGGGCGATGGTATTACCGCGCAAGCCGTTTGCTGACACAGGGGGGAGGGGTTCTCTCTAAAACACAGTGTTCCTGCCATCTCTCTGTTTCTGCTGATGTGTAAAATATACAAAATAACGTTTTATATACTTACTCTCTTGTTAAAAGGTGATGAAGTTTGTAGCGTAAGCCAGCCATCAGTGTTCTAGTTTTAAGGATCGAAGGATCCAATGTATTTTTTAAATGGAGCAGAAATAGAACTAGTCTCCCAGTGCAAGTATCTTGAACAGAGAGTGTCATATTGGACTCGCACTTGACTTTTTAAGAAACATATCCAGAAAGTATCCAATACCATTAAATTCAACTTGCAACATTTTAAACAAATTAGACCTTTTTCTTAACTGTCAATGCTGCAAAGTCATACCTCCACTGTATGATTCTATCCCACATTGAATACTGTTTTACAAACTGGTCGTTTGCTTGTGCCACACACCTGAAACCCATAGAACAGCTGTTCAAGAGAGCTATCCAGGTGTTTGACAGAAAGCCACAGTCATACCACCACTGTACCATCCTTGAAAATCACAATTTCTTGAGTTTTTGACATTTTTATGTCTTTTAAAAGTATGTGTTTTAAAAAAATAATATTTACATGGGCTGGCCCCCCTCCCTTGGGGGAATTCATCCACAGAAAACACACTGGACGCAGCACTAGGTCAGAAACCAGAGGAGACTGTGAAGTCCACCACAGACGGACCACCTTTGGACAAAATGTCCTCTCCATTAAAGGCAGCTCATTGTGGAATAGCCCCCCAACTGAGATACGGGATTGTCCCACTCTCAATAGTTTTAAAGGTCAACTTAAAGAATGGTTGAGCAACAAACAGACGTGTAATCACCGCTAAAATAAATGC
>NW_011342494.1:0-4479 GCF_000735185.1 Notothenia coriiceps | reverse complement strand
AATCGGGAGGCTAAAGGCCGTCGGCCAAAGAAATCACTCTGATTGGCTGTTCAGCTTAGCGAATCAGTGCATGAGAAGCTAAACGGAAGCGAGGGACCCAAACAAACTATTAAGAAGACAAACCTGAGATGTCATTGAACTCCAGCTCTCGACACAGGTTGGGGAAAGCCCCATGAGCTTCTGGCTGTAGAGTGAAAATGGAACACGCTATTTGTCGTTTGTTTATATCCGCAGTCTGTTCTTCTTCTCTCGGTTATCACGCAGTCTGTCTTCCGGTTGTTGCCTCTTTTGAATGACGAATACACACTACCGCCGCCTGCTGGTAAGGAGAGTTATTGCCACTCACGCATGCGCAGTTCGTACGTGCTTCTTGGCCGTCGGCTGAAGTCTTTGCGGTGTGTTCCAGTGCGACACATGGCCAAGACGCAGGAGACGCAACAGTCGGGTCCGTCTGTGTCAGTTCTTTGGTGTCTGCTTGGTGTGTCCCTACCTTTACAGACGACAAATGATGCTCCTTTTCAGGTTCATATTTGTAGTGTCTCTACTGGGACATGTCTCCATGCTTTTATGTTCTCATACTGCCTGTGCTGCAGCATCTCTTTCTACAGAAACTCCGTGGAGTTTAGCCTTTGCAGACCATTTACATGCACTAAGACCTATTAAACAAACCACAAGAAAGGGAAAACCCCAAAAAACGCAATAGGGCCTCTTTAAAACAGTTATTGATTACGGTGGAATAAACTGAGCTCTATTTAACTAAACAAAATATTCTTCTGATATCTATGTAATATGTTTAACTTCCACTGAAACTAGGAAGGCCTGCTAGGAGTATTACCATTTGGTTTGACTTCTTAAATACCCTTTATTCATCTGGGGGAAACAAACACGACTAAAAACACTCATAAGGATGCTCCGTTGTAACATCCAGTTGCTTAATAAGAAGCGAACCCCATGTCATCATGTCTTGGATTTCATCAAATCTGTTGCTTCTTCAAACTGATTTATTTTAGCATAAACTAGGCCCCACAAAACGTCCATCTATAAAGTTTAATGACTCGTAAACAGAGCTTTCACATCATTTTCTGTGTGATTGATCAGCCTGTCAGTATTATTTATACCTGGAAGTAAAACAGTGAGAAAAACAACAACGCTTTCAGTCACCTGCGAGGGGAGCTGCTATCCCAGAAGCTTCTGAATCTTCAGTGACAGTATTAACAGGGCTGTTATTTAAATGTTGCTTTAAGGCACAAAAGATGCTTAATTTCTCTAACAGTGTATTTCCTTTTAAAAAGCTCCAAAAGCAGGTGTTGCAAAACAAGTGTATAATCTTTTAATGAGGTCAGTGCGGGGATGATAAAAGGAATCGATTTGAGTGGGTCTGTGCATGCTCTTTGCTAATCACATAGATCCATATTCAGCCAGGCGATTGTTCACCTCTTAATCCATGTGATGAATTGCTGTCTGATGGCAGGCGGATCATCATCATGAGGCTCCATCTTCATTGGACCTGCACTGACTCACCAGCTTGTAATCACACATACGGATATACACTGTATGAAGTGCGTATTCTCTTGGGGGACTGAAGGGAACGTGAGCTGCATATCACAGCGCTGCTAAATGACCCTCTTCCCTTCACCCCTCTCTCTTCCTCTCTCCCTGTATCCCCCCACCCTCTCTGTCCATTCTCTCTGCGCTCGCTTATTATCCTCGCAGTGGAGACTCAGGGCAGAGATCTCCTAATGTTTATCACCAACCAAGTGCACGCTGTCAGGGAATAAATAACCATCGCATTTGGTGATTACTTGATGAGATGTAATTAGGCGTGTTGGCGGCAGATTAATCACGAGAAGTCAGACGAAGCATCGCTCTCAGTGAAAAGGGAGGGACTTTAACGCGTGCAACATATACTCAAACGTTTTAATTATAGTTCAATATAAAGTGGTGGCTGTGCAATTATAGCTAACGATATATATATCTTACTCCCAGAACTAAAAGCAGCAAAAGATTAGAAATAATCTGAAATAAAAACACACACTCTTGGTCTATTACTTTTGTTGGAAATGGTTTGATTAGCAGCACTTGCTTCTGCAAACCGACGTCTTGTGACTCCCAAAGGTCACCTTAATGCGGTTTATTTTGAGTTTATTACATTAGCCTTGCAAGAAAAAGTATTGATTTCTTTTTTCCAGAAAAGACTGACCTGGCCCTTCGAGGTGATTGGCACCGTCACTGGATACTAACTGATCCAAGTACAGTATAGATCTTATGCTTGTGTTGAGGTAAAGACATTTTGTTTTTGAATCCTTCCCCACCCAAACACACATCGCATGCACTAACCCATACCAGACAAGTTGTGATATTTATCACCTAAAACCCACATCACAAAGACTTATCAGAAAGTCTAGTTTGGATACAGTAACAAAGAGTGATTTCAAAAAGTTGATGGTGTGAAAAGGCGGAACATTTCAGGAACGATGAGGCGCTCTGAATGGACATTACTCGAGCAATGTGTTATTTTATTTCTACTCTGTTTCTTCTTGCACTATATTTATTGTTTAATGTCTTGTATACATTTATGTTGCATTGTTGGAGGAGGCTTTGACTTAAGATTTCCATTGCCATAACTACCCTGTAGCTGCTGTGACATTAAAGCCTTTGAATCTTTGAAAGGAACAAGGAGTGAAATGTGTCAAATGAGAAGCAGCAGAAGTGGAGCAGAGCGATCACACGTACAAAACACAACGTGAACATCCACGCAAAAGAGATCAAGACAGACATTTGAAGACAGGAGGAGTAATCACAGAGAAAGTCTTCCTTACCTCTGGCTATTCCGGCTGCCGCTGTAGTCCATGTAACATCCCTGTTTGCCGGATCAAAGGAGAGCAAAGCGATCAGGATGTGGAGGGGAGCTGGTGTCTGGTTCCCTGTGAGCAGCAGCAGCCAAACGTCCTCAAACAAACACTCGGCACGACAGCAGAGGCACTGGAGCCTCGGCAGCAACATCCCTCCCATCCACCCTGAATTAATTAACCCTCCTCCTCCTCCTCCTCCTCTCTCTCCCTCTCTGCTTCCCCCTGTGTTCAGTTTCCTCTCGAGCCCTCTTCCTCCTTTCTGTGTCACTGATCAACAGATGAGAGTCTCTTTCTCCTCCGTGTACCCTTCTGCAGAGTTAAAGCTTTCTTTACTCTTTGTTTTTTTCTCGCAGTGAACAAAGGAATCAGTGAACCGGGAAATTAACTTGAGATATTCTTATTTTTTTAACTCTTACTTCTTTAAACACTTAAATGGTTTCTGTATCCTTGGGTTTACGATCATTTGACAGGCTGTGGCCATGTTTAAAATGAGTTTAATAACAATGTAATTACAGTACAGTGTAATATGGGTCTAATAAGTGTGTTGTGGATTTATTAACAATGTATAGTAACATTGGTGTAACGTGGGTATAACATGTTTTAATGTCTTAACATGGATGTAATGGGGGTATTAATGTGGAAAATGGGTGTAATAACATTATTAATTGGCATGGGAGGCGCAAGGATTTTTTTGCTGCAGTAGCTTAGCAGTTGCTATATGACAGCACGGCGTTGCTAGTTCATTTTCAAAATAAATAAACAATACCAGTGGGCCAAGCACGAGCCTGTTCATATTGTAGCGTTCACCGCTATTCAAGATCACAAGCCTTCAATGTCGAAAACATCACACACACACACACACACACACACACACACACACACACACACACACACACACACACACACACACACACACACACACACACACACACACACACACACACACGTCATTTACGCTGACTTGTGAGAAATCTTTCCATTTTCGATCTGTGTTCACATACTGAGAATTATAACAACATTAGCCAATTAAAAGTTGGCGCTTTAACTTACAACAAACCCTGATAGATCTCGCGAGAATGTGTATAAATATATATTGATACATTTTCAAAACAAAACAATGGGGTTGCTAAGCCGTTGCTATCCAATTGTTGGAGTTGCTATAGCAACTCCAAGCTACCCCCTGGCGCCGCCCCTATTAATTGGGTATATTAGTGGTGTAATATTGGTTTTAGAACAGTGAAATATGGGTGTTACATGGGTTGTAATATGGGTCTAAGAACGTTTTTTTATAGTTGTAATATCAATGTAGCATGGGTGTATTACAGGTGTTAAAATTGTGTAACATGGATGTAATAATATATTATGTCTTGCTGTACATAGACCTAAGAATAATGTAGTTTTCACTAACATCAAACTCAAACCGTATGAATTTGACACTCAAACCAAGAAAAAAAATCCAGTATTCAGCATGAACATGTCAAAGCACATAAAACTAGCCTCCTCAAACACCTTTTATATATTTCATCTCTTCAGTGGTAAAGCGCTCACCATCACACACACACACACACATTTGAATACTTTATTTGGTTCCAAAAAATTATATTACATAAGACAGGGAATCAAATAT
>NW_011342493.1:0-3330 GCF_000735185.1 Notothenia coriiceps | reverse complement strand
AGTCTGATGTTCAGGTGTATATCAGTACTGTAGTACGTCTCACTTTAAAGAGTCCTCTCCTGCTGATGTTCAGGTGTATATCAGTATGTAGTGTCTCTACTTTAAAGAGTCCTCTCCTGCTGATGTTCAGGTGTATATCAGTATGTAGTGTCTCTACTTTAAAGAGTCCTCTCCTGCTGATGTTCAGGTGTATATCAGTATGTAGTGTCTCTACTTTAAAGAGTCCTCTCCTGCTGATGTTCAGGTGTATATCAGTATGTAGTGTCTCTACTTTAAAGAGTCCTCTCCTGCTGATGTTCAGGTGTATATCAGTATGTAGTGTCTCTACTTTAAAGAGTCCTCTCCTGCTGATGTTCAGGTGTATATCAGTATGTAGTGTCTCTACTTTAAAGAGTCCTCTCCTGCTGATGTTCAGGTGTATATCAGTATGTAGTGTCTCTACTTTAAAGAGTCCTCTCCTGCTGATGTTCAGGTGTATATCAGTATGTAGTGTCTCTACTTTAAAGAGTCCTCTCCTGCTGATGTTCAGGTGTATATCAGTATGTAGTGTCTCTACTTTAAAGAGTCCTCTCCTGCTGGTGTTCAGGTGTATATCAGTATGTAGTGTCTATACTAAACCTGTTGTGTTATTTATATTGTTGTATTATGTCTGCAAGCCTCTTTGCAAATCAAATGATAGAGCTCTCGTTTGATTCTGATTTGCATGTTGTTTCCTCTCAGGTCAACAGCTCGATGGCGCCTCCCCCCCTTCTTCCTCCTCCAATCAGCCTCTGGAGCTTCAGACTCACACTTTCCCCCCCACCGACTACCAGTACCAACTGCAGGGGTCCCTGTACGACTCCCAGGGGCTCCAGTACGGCTCCCTGGGGAACACCAGAACCTTCGAGTGCCCGAGTATCCAGATCACTTCCATCGCTCCCAACAGCCATGTGGATCCTGGAAGCGGACAGGAAGTGATGGCGTGTTGCCGGGCGGAGGGCGGGAACCCCGAGGCATCCTGGTCTGTAAAATAACTGATTTAAAAAAGACTACTGTATTGACCAAAATACAAGACAGGGTTTATTAAAATCTGAAAGAGGGGTCGTCTTATATTCTGGGTCCAGTCTTTTCGATGTAATTACAGTCACAACAACAGATTGAGCCAAACGAGTCTTAAAGTACGGAAACAGTTCACAGCAACAGGAGAGAGAGAGATGGAGAGAGAGAGAGACCAACTCCAACAAAGTGGATCAAAAGTAGGCGAGTTAATAAACAAGAGAGGCGAAGTTACGAGAGAGCATCATGAATGGGTTAAAGGAATGCTGCGTATCTAATGCCACGGACGGCAGCGAGGAAGACGTGATGTGATGATGCAGCTGAATGAGAAGACATCCGTGAAGTGACGAATAGACGGCACATTTGAACACAATGTGTGATGTGTGTTATCAATATTTTCAAATACAATTATTTTCTTTATCAAAAACAAGATTTGGTCTTCAAAAAGGTATTTTTCCAAAAATGAGTCTTGATAAAGAGGGGTCGTGTTGTATTTCCTCGTGTTGAAAGGTGCTATATATAAACGTTCCTCTCCTCAGGGGCCAGCTGTACCTTCCTCTGGTTCCCAGTTACCGGGACCCTGCTCTGAATTATAATACTGTGCAAACTTAAGCAGTTTCAAATCGATAAGCAAAAATATAATTGACTTAAATTATATATAAACAAATGATCTAGCTAATTACACATCGGAAAAGGGGTGGGAAAAAGTTTACGCTTATTTAATCCCAGCCCTTCTGCCAAAAAGAATTATAAAAAAAAGACAATTCGAAAATGTATTTAAAAAATACTACTTTGAATTGCCTGGTGTTGAAAGCTATATAAACGTTCCTCTCCTCAGGGGCCAGCTGTACCTTCCTCTGGTTCCCAGCTATAGAGACCCTGCTCTGAGTGCCAGTCCCTGCAGCAGCCTGTCCTCTCGCAGCTGGATGTCCGACCTGTCCTCCTGCGAGTCCTTCTCCCACGACGACGTGGAGGCGGAGCTTAGGGACGCCGCTCACCTGGCTCTCTGCTCCCCCGTGGGCTCACCTGGCTGCGGGGGCGGGGCCTTCGGAGTGGAGCTTTGGCAGCAGAAGTACCAACATCCTGGTGCTTTCAGTCCATCGCTGTCGCCTCACCAGTCGCCCCGACAGTCGCCTCATCACTCCCCCCGGACCAGCGTCACAGAGGAGAGCTGGCTGACCCCCAGACCCACCTCCAGGTAACTGTGTTATATTATTTATATTATATTAGGTACTCAAAAACACTTAATACAGGCTTGAGTAACAACAACAAAACACACCCAAGACAAAAACAACAACAAATGGGCTGATCAATTTTGAACTTTGTTTGGGCTGTTTTGCTTCCTTAATGTGTCAACATCCAAAATACACATCAAGGTGCTTCATTTGCTAACTTAAGTGAGACAAAGAGACATCCCTCTGGTGAACCCTCCGACTCTAAAGTGTAAACATCAACATGAAAACAAGAATATGAACCTGGCTTTATCCAGTGTTCACGTTTCTGCGCCTCATTTGCATATTTACACATTTCAGAAACGTGTAATACAGTTGATCTAACAGCAGACGTCTTCCTCAGGCCGTCCTCCCGACCAACGTCCCCCTGTGGAAAGAGACGTCACTCCAGTGCTGGCCCCCACGCCCGCTCCCACTCCCCCCATCACTCCCCCCATCACTCCCCCAGCCCGGGAGCCTCTCCGCGGGGCAGCGTCACTGACGACTCCTGGGTGGGGAGTCCCGCCGCCGCCTTCCTGCTGTCGGGCTACCAGGAGCTGGACGTCCCCTCAAAGACCCGGAGGACCACGGGGGGGCTGCTGGCTGGGCAGGGGGACCTGGAGGCCTTCCTGGACCCCCCCGGGGAGGAGGGGGCGGGGCAGGACGACCTCACTGACCTCTTCCTGCACGTGCCCTCACACTTCAGCTGGAACAAACCCAAACCTGGGAACCCCCCTCTGTTCAGGTGGGCTTCATGCAAGGTCTTCATACCATATATATATATATATATATATATACATACTCATACTCAAGAGTTAGGGCTGCTAAACTTGATATCTTAATGCAACTGAGATATAAGATAAGAAGTACTTTATTGATCCCAATCTGGGAAATGTTTGTGTTGCAGCAGCCTAAAAAGACATGGCGTTGTACAATAGACATTTAAAGACAAGAAATAAACAAGAAAGTAGAAAATATATTGTTGAATTACAAATTGAGATGGAGTGTGGGAGAGAAGGGTTAGGGTTAGCCCAAACAAAGCAACCCTGTCCAGTTCTACAGGGGGGTATGTGGACTCTACGTT
>NW_011342492.1:0-2466 GCF_000735185.1 Notothenia coriiceps | reverse complement strand
TGTGTTTAAATGAGCAAGCATCGCTAACACTCAGAGCTAACCTGTACTACAGAGTGGGTGTTTCTCAATGTCGAGCCACTATATCAAGGATACTACGTCATCGAGTCCCGCCGAAGGACTGTTCCAATGTCCAGGATACTTGGAATTCTACCGAGGCCGGCGTACTTCGTTGCGGGAAATTTCGAGGCTGCACATGTGTAGAGTCCACGGTCTTAAAATCCACACAATGCTTTGCGCATGGACCAATTTCCCAAATCTTTGGTGGAAAATGTAAGGCGGGGCATCTCATATGACGCACACCTGCATACTTGCTAGCCTGTTCCATTCTTCGTTTTCCGAGGCTAGAAGGTATTCTTGCCTCGCTTTTTAAGGAACTCACTCGGAGGTACATGTGCTACCAAGCAAGCCTCCTCGACATTGAGAAAGAAACACCCCGTATGTGTAAAGAAGCAGGAAATACAAAAAGGAACTCACCTTGTGGTAAACCTGAGCGAGAAAAAGCATTTGAGCTCCATACGGTTTCAGAAGTAATCCTTGATGTGGTTTTGAACATGATATGGCGTTTAATCACGGCGGCATTTTGCTGGGAATCTGCTTCTCTGCAACTTTCTGCACACATGCAGCTCTGCTGCAAAAGGGGCGTGGCACCCATAGCTACTGACCCAGAGTCAGGTCATTAAATGTTACATGAAAGATGTTTTGGCTAATGTAATATCATAAAAGTAAGACTTGACTCTAGAGTGTAAATTTTTGAAACTTGAAAAAATAAGAACTACAACAGACACACAACTTAATAACTTTATTATAATACACTTAAAATTGTGTGAGAAAAGGTTTGTTTGAAAAGTTTGTGAAGTTAGTCTGTGGCAAGAAACTTCACACCACAATACCAAAGTAATGAAGGAAAAATATTGTGCATGTGAAAGAAGCACTGCGGTTTATATAAAGGAGAGGTGATGAGAGAGAAAGCTACACAGAGACAGAAAGGTGAGCACAGGAAACAGAAAGGGAAATGGCTGGGGCATGAACACACTGTGGTTGTGCAGTTTGCTAAGTGTGTGGAAACCCCAGCAGAAGATGAGGCTCATCTGAAGATGTGTGTGGTGTTAAGAAGCAGCTGATAGAAACGGTCTGTGAGCTGTTATTGTTTCAGCAGATGCTCGGGTGTATTTTAGGCTGAATGAGTAATATCCGTTTACATACTTCTGGCTAAATCACTAATCAGCTATTGGCAGAGCCAGGTGAAAACACTGTCTTTGGCAGACAGATGTGGAGAAATGGGGGGGTGGACTACATTTATCTTTTATCTATCATGCTAATATAAGAAGACAAGACCAGCAGTGAACACTGAACTAATGCCACTCAGCCCTGCAGAGTATCAACATATTATGTTCTCGGTAAATATCGGTAGACTGTGAAGGCGCTAAAGCAGTCCATTTACGATACCAGTCATGTATCAACCTGTCAATTTCAGCACTTTCCTCTAAAGTTCTCAGGAACTCCTTATCATGCGATTGGGAGCTTTATCCAGGTGCGTGAAAATACTTGACATTTAGTAAGTCTTTGCAGGTTATTTGGAATGCAGTTCTGTTGCCAAACAAAGAAGTGAGATGGAGCAACAACTAAGGAAAGTAAGACAGATTGATAGGTTGCCAAAAAAGCCACCTCTCCTCTACTGTGTATTGAAACAACTTGACTCCTCCTGAAATGCTGTTGTTCTAGTTTGTGCTGACCTCGCCCTAATGCCTCAGCGTACAGTAGAGGTGTACAGTAGATGTGTCACTCTTGGATGCTTACAACATAGACGCCATCACTTTTGTACACTTCTTTTTCTTCTATTTATCACTCAAAACAAAGAACATGAACATGTGCCTGAGGGACATTATTAGCATTATTATTATTATTCTTACTATTATAATATGGTCATTAACCAAAGTAGTGTGGGAATTGACATTTTAACCTGATGATGGCTCCAGATGAAAATGACTGAAGTTGTGTCCTCATCATGGATGTCTTCACTAACTGTCTTTGTAAACCAGTTGTTGACATGCTTCAGTAAGAGTGATGTCACCAGAACTTGATGCACATTCAGTGTTTCACATGATTCCACCTCTCCACTGTTCCTAAGGTCTGTGGATATGCAAGTCATGTCTGCCTCAATCTTTTCAATCTCTATGATTTCAGGTCAAAACGGACAAAGTTTTTACCTTCAAGTTTTTAGCAGTCAAAACTCAACTATATGCGACAGAAAATGCAGGATTGTTGAATCACTGAATTTGTATTTCCATGGTTTATTAGCAGTAAGTGGTTATGGATAGAAGTCAGCAAAATAAAATGTAATGTGATGGAATAAGAAAGTCCTCATTTAGCGCTTGCACACCGGAGTACTTTCTTCCCCAAACGAGGCCGATAGGGGGTGAGATTTGGTTTCACACAAAAAAGGATCTGAACCTTTTCACCCCAAGA
>NW_011342491.1:0-1737 GCF_000735185.1 Notothenia coriiceps | reverse complement strand
TTCCACCATAATTTGCAAATAAATTCTTTAAAAATCAGACAATGTGATTTTCTGGATTTTTTTTTTTCTCATTTTGTCTCTCATAGTTGAGGTATACCTAGGATGAAAATTACAGGCCTCATCTTTTTAAGTGGGAGAACTTGCACAATTGGTGGCTGTCTAAATACTTTTTTGCCCCACTGCATGTCCTATGGCTCCGGCGCTGCATATTTTAAAGAGAGAACTGGTGTTCCCGAGGTTTGCTTTGCATAACTTAAACATGAGCGGGGTTCTCTTTCCTCCGATGAGTAATTTGTGATGGTCTTCCATTATCTTCTCTGGCTTCCTTTCTTCATGGCTACAATGTTCTGACATTAATATAAACAGCTTACAAGGACCTTTCTGCTGCTCGACAGGACGCAGTAAGCAATTCTGGTCTAATGGTTTGAATATCAGCTATTACAGATCTGTCAGAGATATACATTAGTAAAAAAAAATTGATTCTGATTGGTCCATTTGTACATTCAGCGGTCTGTTTTTTTTTATAGGAGACCGTTACTAAAGAAACTCTGATCAAGGGACCTTGAGCATTCATATCAATCCTCAAAAGGAAATCCAGTGAATGAAGCATTAGCTGTTTCCCCTCCATCATAAAACACCATGGAATACTTTGGGAATCTTATTTTTATGGAGAGCACAAAGCTTGGATTCATGATGGCTGAGCTGTCCCCAGTAAAGACATTTTAAAAAGGACAAGAAAATAGGGCAAGAAAAGGAAAGAGGATAAAAGACAGAGGGCTGGACGTCAGAGAAGTAAGCAGAAGACGACAGACAGGAAGTAAACACTAAAGGGAACACAGTATGGGCTCTGGCAGTGTTTAAAGACTGATTCATGGAAAAGAAAATGTGAACAGACCTGGACAGTTACAGAAAACCCCCATCAGTGCTGCGGTCGGTTTTAGTTTACGTTGCTTTGCTACATTTCTAGCCGTTGCTTCGCAGTGGAACGGACTATTTTGTCTAGCAATATGATACATTTTTACACAACAAAATCATGTTTTAATAAAAAGTATGGTAACACTTTATTAAGGTACACAAATTCACCATCAACTAGTTGCTAATTAACACGCATATTAGCAGTATATTGGCTCTTTATTAGTCATTATAAAACACTTATTAATGCCTTATTTTACATGACCATATTCTACAAGTAATAAGCCATTAGTTGAGAGTTTTTCCTCAATAACCCTCTAATTAATGCTTATTTATTGCAAGTAAGGAAGTTGTTGTACATGAGTTTTGGACTTAAAGGTAGGGTAGGTAATTTTTGGAGAAACCAGCTCGAGTGCTCTAGAATTAGAAAGTACACAACCGGAAAAAATCTGCCCCTTCCTTCAGACTTCCTTACAGAGCCCCTCTTCCAACACACACAAACGCACAAATGACCAATGAGGGCACGAGATAAGTTTGTGCACAGATGGAAGGCTGACAGGCAGGTAGGCCATCCAGTTTTTTTAGCCGGGCCGGCTCAAATGATTGGTCTTACAGCGCTGTGGCTTCCACGGATGACATTTTTTTATGGATTTTTTGTCAAAGCACTTCAGATATTCATTGCTATCGGGATGTTAAGAGCATTCCATGGAATATAACAAAAAGTATATCTCGAGCCGGTTTCTCAAACTTACCTACCCCACCCCATATGCGCTGCTCAATATGGGCCTATAGGAAAAACTCTCAACTAATGGCTTATTACTTGTA
>NW_011342490.1:0-2500 GCF_000735185.1 Notothenia coriiceps | reverse complement strand
TGTGTGTGTTGGCAAAACACACTACTCCTCTGTGCTCTTATTGGTGTTTCAATGCATGCATACATATAGTGATCACCCAATAGTGAGTAACAATAACAAACATCCTTTTTTACACCGATTAAGTCATAAACACATATATTCACGGTTAATACATGTGTTTGTTTAAGGTTACAAAACTATTGCTTCTATAGTTCTGCAGACATTATACTTTCTGAAGCATCCTTTTGCTGTGCTCTCACTTCATCTTTCAGTTCAATTGAGTACAAACTATCTACCAAGAGATTTTAAGTGAGAACGAGATAACTGTCTTCAGACTAAGTGGGACTCCTTTCATTTTGGATCTGATTCTCTTTCTCAACAATAACAAATGTCCACGTTGCACAGTAATAGGTAAAAGGTTCATGTGAAAATCAACAATTTTATTATACATAGTCCTTACACAAACACATATTCCCATAACAAACCAACATTGAGCTTCTTATTATACAAAACAAAAGGCTCTGGGTATGTTTAGTTCGCCTTTTCTTTCCAAATGCTCTGTATTTTCAGTTTGTTCTGCTTCATAACTCTGCATGAAAGTGAGTTTTAAAAGCTTTTAAAGGGGCATTTCATGCATCATGACAGCCTGCTGCTTCACTCTGGACATGAGGATCTGGTTTATGGCTTACAGGAAATACTGTATGCCTCATTTGTTTCCACAGAGCCAAAGCCTCTCTGAGTTCAAAGTGTCCGGCCGTCCCTCGAAGAACAGAGATGATCTTTGAGTTTATTTGCAGCTCTTCAGCAAGGCTCTGAGAGGAAGAGAGAGGAAGAGGAAGAGGGTCAGTGAGGTGGAGCCCTCTGCTGGACGCTGCAGGGAAAACATTTCGAGCAAATTTAACAAAATCCTTCACCTGACTCGCCTTATATCAGGGGAAGTGTAGTTCAGCGTTAATAACCTGGGTCATTAATACAAATTCTTTAATTTTTTTAACATGTGGCCTTCTTACCGACATACAGTATCTTAACACAACTTCATTTTAGTTTATTTAGGGCAACTGGTATTACTTTAACTCATTTTATAATACATGAAATGACAGGAAATATACATACAAAAGGAAGAGGGTATTGACCTGAAATCAAGTGGGTTAGAAGTCCAATGACACAACCTTTCCTATTTCTAAAAAATATCAAAAGAAAGTTGTCATAGAAACTTAAGTACAGCTAACTTATCACAGTTTAGAAGTACTATAGAAAACACACAGACTGTGGAGGATTTGGAGTTTCTTTGAGCACCTTATAATAATAATAAAACATTAAGATAAAGTCCATCGCATAGTGAAAGGATAACATATATAAAAGAAAGACTAATACAATTTAAACGCAAGCTATTGTACACTGAATAAGAGCAGCTATATATATATTGCAGTATTAATACCTGATTTGTCAATATTATTGCAGCATATCCGATAGAAATATACCATGTCATTGAGCGTCGTAATGGAATAACACTTGATAGAGCAAGATTGAAATGTCAGATAAAGTAGGGATGATATTTGATTTAGCTCTGCCTGCACTTAACAGCTTCCTCCAAAGTAAAGCCCTCTTGATGCTAATGAAACGAATCAAACCTCTGTGTGTGTTTCTGAAAGCTCCAGGCCTGGCTCATCCGAAGTTTAGAAACAATCAGAGTTCATCAGGCTGAATGCGTCGCTAAGTGTCCGGGCGTGGAGTCGATGTCCCGTTCCTCGTCCTCTGAGAGGAGCGTTGGTAAAAAAGAAAAAACACACAGCTACTGGCAGCCAATCAAAAAGCCATTAATCCAGCCATCTACATTAATTTGTTTCTCAACAAGCAGATGGCAGCTCCGATCGAAAGCAAACAGACATGTGTTCTGTGCTGCATATAAAACGGGATTATAAATGGAGTTTTTTGTACACAAACAACAAAGGCCAGACACGTCCAGCAGGTTGGTGGGCCGCTGATTGATTGGTTATTTCAGAAGAACAGTGTTTGCCATGAGTTTAGGGCTTTATACACACTCCAGCCACTTTATTAGGTACGCCTTGCTAGTACCAGGCTGGACCCCCTTTTGCCTTCAGTACCTTAAGTCTTTGTGGCAATAGGCGCTTTCACAGCGGAGTACTTTTCCCAGTATGGTTCCGATATAGTTCTGAAAATGTGCGTTCACACCAAAAAAATCCGGAACTAGAATTTAGTTCATGAGAACCTTTCCACTCCTTTTTAGTCCCTGCTAGAGAGCAGGGACTTTCATGGGAGAAAAAGGTTCCCATTTCTGATTGGCTGGGCGGAATGCAAACCACGCCCCCTAAAACTCTCAAAAAGTTTTGTGAAGCCACCATTTTATTTGCTCGCATTAGCATCATTAGCATTAGCATTAGCCCAGCGCACAAACGGAGAGAGACTAACTTATGGCAACACAAAAGAAAACATGGGAGCGGTGGAGATGAGGAGGTGTCGGCGTTCTGGCGATTTACTCTGAAGGCTTCAGTAGAAGCTG
>NW_011342489.1:0-3488 GCF_000735185.1 Notothenia coriiceps | reverse complement strand
GTAGTTCTGTAAAAAGCACGACCAATCATCTGAGCCGGCCCGGCTAAAGTAACTGGATGGCCTACCTGCCTGTCAGCCTTCCATCTGTGCACAAACTTATCTCGTGCCCTCATTGGTCATGTGCGCGTTTGTGTGTGTGTTGGAGGAGGGGCTCTGTAAGGAAGTGGCAGATTTTTTCCTGCTGTGTATTTTCAAATTCTAGCGCACTCGAGCTGGTTTCTCCAAAATGACCTACCCCACCTTTAAACAAGAAATACGGAAGAAATGCACTTTACCAAAAGGCAAATCAGAACTTTGCTTTTTTCCTGAAGGGACGGTGCTCCACCTCTCCCCTAATAACCCAGGGCTGCTGCTGCTGAGTTAAAGTCAGCGTCTTGAGACAGTGTGTGGATCAGCAGGTAGGCGCTCACACTCTGAGGAGAGGAGCTCTCCATGGCGTTGCTGCACACCCGGCTGCTCCTTGTAAAATCACTCGATGCTCCACAGTCAGCCGAGGGTTGCTCCTCCACGGCCTCCTTGTAGTTTTCGGCTGGAGGCTTTCCCTGGTGTTGACAGCCTTTGTGCTCCCTACTAACATTCAACTCACACAGCAGAGTTCTAGCGGCTTAGACAGAAACGTATTGTATCTAAATAGACCAAGAAAACTTGATTTCGAACCCATCTGAGTCCACTTCAGAAGTTTGTTTATCAAATGTGGGAGCACGACAGTGACCAATCTATTCCTGTCAAATGCTGAACCTAGTTTCTTTTATGGTCCCCAGTCAAGATGTTAAGAATTGATTTAGCCACAACAGTGGGATAAGAGACATGTCGATGTGTCTTACAGTGCACAGAGTCTCTGAAAATCAACTGTAACTTTTCTCTCCAGGAGTCCTGTCCCCGCAATAAAGCTGCAGTCTCACCCTCGCTGAAAACTAGAATCAAACCCAATGTTATATCTGAACATAGCCGTAACAATAGCAAATGTTAAGTCACAACACTGATGGTATCTCATCCATCTGGTATCAGGGCTTCCTAAGCTTGACTAGTATGCGCTACTTATTAGGCTCATTGGGGCAATTTGGAAAAGCAAAAAAAAAAAACAATATAAAAGTTTTCTAGTAATCATGTTGCAGCACTGTTGCATACAAACAGCCAAATTACACTTCTGATTGAAAAAGCAATGGTTAAGGGAATTATGTACCTGTTAGTGCCGACTCTGGGGATGAAATCCACAGTGTGAGCTTTCCTCGCATGCTAACTAACTTGAAACAAGATGATTTGTAGACATTTCAACTAATGAATTTAGAGCACACCTGCACAGTTCATTTGGATTACTGAACCATCAGATCACGGTAAATACTAAAAGGGTATGTTATGAAGATGTCACTTTGTGTACATCAATTAGACATGGAAGTGTGTACAAACCTGCAAACTGTGAAATACAATTACAGAGTTTTTTGTGTGCTGCCTACATCAGAAAATGTGATTGAACAAGCTGGTAAGATTCGGTGGGGACCCTTATGTTATATTTCTTAAAACTTTGGGGTGCATTTCTGCGTTTACATTGCTGGCAATAATATTCACGTGGTGTCACTCTCAGCCAAATGTGTGCTTTGGATTTGACTTCAAGCAGCAATTTGATTTTCAACATTTCAACAGTGTTTCTAGCACAAAGACTGTTGTTTGTTACCGACATGAGTTTTGCCTGAGTTTCAGAGTTAGGAGCTCTGCCAGTCCAGTGTGTAAAGAGCCACTTCATTGTTTGGCGGCAGCTCCGATTGGTTTTCTAATGAATTCAGGGATCTTATTCCCAAATGTAATTCCTCCTGTTTTATCCTTTTTGAAAACAGAGAGGGCTTCACAGTGTTTGAGATCTGAAGGGCCTGCTGAATACTGTGTGGCGTTCCCCTCCTTAATTCTGTCTGCCACTCTCCTCGTCTCCTCGCTTTCATTTTCACTTCCTCCCTCTTCAGCTTCTCTTCAGATTTCCCCATGCTTTGCTCAAACTGAATATAGTTAGAGACATTTTTTCTATCAGGTTGTCATCTCTCAATCCACGCTGTGTATCTCATTGTAACTCTCCCTCTCTGTCACACACATACTTAGCCTCAGGCACAACACCGACTGTTGTCTGTTATTGCACACAATAAAGAGAGGATAAACATAATTTTGTCGGATTTTCTCCAAGGTTGTGTACAGATACCAATCTATTTCTCTCAAGTGCTCCCATAAGGATGCTCTAGTGGCAGCGTTTGTGTATAATGCTGCCAGAGCCGCAGGGAAGAGAGGTAAAATGGAAGTTAGGACATTTATGACGTTATTTTCTGTTAATGGTAAACATTAAAGGAGACCACTGGTTATTATTTGTGTTTATGAAATGCCTACCCATCGCAGTGTCCCGATTCCACAGTGATAATCTCAAAGAGAGTCAGTTCATTAGCACAAAATACAAAAAAGCAACACATCTTGACAATAAAGGAACTAGAATGTTTGTTTTTTTTGCGTGAAAAGTAATTAAAATCGATTTAGATGCCAGGGAATTTTCTGAGTTCGACTAAAATAAATTGACTTTCCATTTCGGATTTTGAGAGGAGAACTGACGGTCCCAGTCCAAAAAAAAGGGAGATTTAAAACATACCATATTTTTGTGTGCATTTTAGGGTTAGGGTTAGTTTGCAGCAATAATGGGCCGTGTTCATAAACATTACCCAATTGGTTCTTTTTATTTCACCTTTATATAACTTCACTGAACAAACTGAAACGTTTTCATTAAATGTATTGAATCAACATATTTCACATAACTGTATTAGGTTAGTTGAAAGCAATAATGTTAAGTTGTACCTATTTAAACTTCATATTATTGCTTTCAATAACCTTATAGCCTACAGTTATGTGGAATATGTTGACTTAAACCTCATTCACACCAACGGTGTTTCAGGGCCGGTTCGGAGCTGGAGCTTGAAAAGCACCGGGTTTTCCTGTTCACACCGCAGCGGAGCAGCCTCTTAGCTCCGGAATCCGGTTCATTTCAAGCACCAAAAAATTGTCCGGCCAGAGCAAAAGCACCGCATACGTCACGCTTACGTCGAGGCGGGGGCAGGGGCGGGATCAACTCCTGAACAACAACAAAAAGCTGACGTTTTATCCAGTTTGTACACAACGATGGAGAAACTTAACAAGCAGCAGTGGTCCACTGAAGAGACCAGCTACCTACTGGGAATCTGGTCTTCTGAAGAGGTACAGAGGAAGCTGGAGCACAATCGGCCATTGTTGTTGTTGTCGGTGTCAGCTGTGAGGGGTTTCCGCGCGGTTTGGCTTTATGAAGCAGGCACGCTAACGGTTACGTCATGATGCAAACAATGACGCAATAACGCAGCACCAGTCGGACTCTGGGCGGTGTGGAAAGACCCGGAGCTAAACCGAAGAACCGGTTCTGAACCTGAAAAGCTCTAGCACGGAGCTTGAACCAGAGTTGCTTTGGTGTGAATGAGGTATTAGTACATTCA
>NW_011342488.1:0-2938 GCF_000735185.1 Notothenia coriiceps | reverse complement strand
ATATATACAGTCTAGGGCTGCTCGATTATGGCAAAAATCATAATCTCGATTATTTGGGTCAATAATTGATATCACCATTATTAAAAACGATTATCCATTTACTTTAGAAAACATCCATTTATTGAAGAAAAATTTAACGGTATGTTTTTAACAGTTGATCACCCTGAACTTTAAGTATAATTCAACTGAACTGATGAATTCAGCTATCTTGGCTGTTATTCTTTTGGCCTTTACACTGTTCTGGGGCAGTTTCTCTTTCCTTTTAAAAGTCTCTGAAAGTGTCGGTTGTTTCAATGCCGTTACTTGAGTGGCCGCTGTGTACTCGCCGTGTTGTTGTTGGTGTTTGTTTCTCAGGTGGCGTATTAGATTGGTCGTGTTGAACGTAGCTCTGTTCTTTCCACCACGCGAAACCTCCGCCTTGCAAACATTGCATCTGGCTGTTACACTGCCTTCACTTTCAATTTTATAATACTTTCAAAGTCCTGACATATTGTCTGTCCCGACTCCCGAGTCACCAGCTGAACGTAGCCTCTCGCTAGCTTACTGCTACTATTAGACACTGCGCCCTGCTCACTCTGTTGCCAGATTTGAGAGAAATAAGCAACCAGGTCTATGAAAACAAGCCCAAAAGAAGCAACACATACATGATGTTTTGTCATTTTAAACCAAAACTAAGGCCTCAGGATGACTTTAAGACATGAACATGGTCATTTTTGTTTTGTAACATTAAATAATAATAACAAAATATTTTATATCAAAAAAATAAAGAGAAATTCCCGATCCCCGATTTTTTTCTCCCGATTCTGATCTTTTGAAAATCACGTGATCGGCTCCGATTCCCCGATCACGTGATTGGATCGGGACATCTCTAGATAATACCCATCACCATGATATTTCTGTGTCACTACATTTATACCATCTCATATAGGAGGGCCAAAGTGTAAGCATAGGCTGCTAAATATCAACTCTGCACTCTCTCGTTCCACACGTACTGTATAAGAATATAACAGATAAGTTAAAGCTCCTTTAATGCTGCTAGAGTCTCCATCAGCTTTGACCTTCACACAGATGATTTACAGACCAGTGAGTGTGACCAACCTGATACTGTGTGAGAGGCTCATGTGGCTGCTGTAGGAACTGAGGATTAGGACCCCTGTAGAAGTATTCGTCACAACGCTGCTGCGCCTTGTTTTAAACCCTACCCGAGAACAACAAGGCTTCTTCGTGCTTACAGCGATAATGTGGAGGTCACTGAGGGACCCGGGGGAGGGTCCGCAGAGTCAGTGCAGGAAGAGGGTGAGAGGCCTCAGTAAAACTGCTCTAAAATGTAAACATGATTGGAGTGACACACGTGAGGAGTTGTCGCGTGCCCACATCCCCTACACACGGGTGTTCTATAGGAGGCTTCTTATTATAGAAGCATGACGGCATGGGAGAACCACACAGGGGACTACCAGCCTGTGTTGATGTTGTGTTGATGTTGTGTTGTTTTGCACAATTTGAAATCAAACATCAGAATAAGGGTAAAGTAACGTTTTTTAGTCCAATCAGAACAGTGTCACCTTTATCACAGTCCCTCTAACATTTAACAAAACTGATTTTGGGCAATTTGAGTTACTGTCTGTCATGATTTGTTGCATGGAATATATCAAAACTGCTCAACTTCATCATAAATTGGAATCTTATTTTAACTCATGAAAAGATCATGTGAACAAACAACATTCATCTTGGCTCCACCAACAGTGTAGCATACAATATAGGTAAGACATAAATAAATAAGGACATAAAAAAGTGCAATCATCGTGCAAGTGATGCAAAACAGCAAGTCAAATGCAGAAGTAGGTAAGCTTTGAACATGTTGGACAGAATAAAATAAAACATAATGTACATTTAAATACTGTACAGTAGAATAAATACTGCAAACTGTGGAATACAAATATATACAGTTGTATTATTGACAGGCTGCAGGATAAAACTGCCTGTTCCCGGTGCTTCTGAAAAGGGTTACATCTGAAGTGTTTTGTGTCTTGATGGGATCAGTGTTACTTCACGGTCAGTGTATGTTTTGGTCATTGGATTTTCTTTTCACAAATGGAAATTCAAAAACAAAAAATTAGATTTTCGTTTTAAAATTGAAAACCAAAATTGAAATACAAGGCGTTTTTCTTTATCATGGTCAAAAAGGGATTTACTAAACTTAAAAAACTGGAGGATTTTCATTTTCTACTTCTCAAAACAAAAAATAAAATCACTAGAAATCAGAAACAAAAAAACTACAGTTTTTTCATATTCTGCTACCGGAAGTTACCTTACAAAATAAGAGCGCAGACAAAACTCACGAGTGCTTTTGTTTTGAAATCGTAGGCTATGCTAAAATCACACTTTGAATCACTACAGTATCCTGTTGAAGGAACTGTGATTATTATAAACAAGGGGAATTTAGCGATCACAATGAAAACGGCCAAGACACACTTTGAGCCCAGAAAATGAATGTTATTAAGGGCTGTAAATATAATAGGCCTATTTCTAAAATGGACAACATTGTTAGGAGATTTCAAATATACAGCGATTCTGCACTGCGGTCAGCTCAGCCGACCTCTCGAGTAGGCTTGGGCGGTATCATTTTTTTCATACCGTCATACCTTGCTGACATCATACCGTGGTATACGGTATATGACGGTATGACTTGGGTCGACTTGAGCGAGGTGGCGTTCGGCGGCAAATAGATGTTTCGAACGGTATATTATATGTTCGGTGTAAAATGCAGCCCGAGCCGGTAGACGCTCGCAAAGTGCCGCGACGTGCGCGCAAGTGCAAAACAAGGGCTGCATACATGACACATTGTGCAAATGGCACATTTTGAGATCGGATACAGGACGCGTTTGTAGATGTCCGACGTTGTTTCCATTGTGAGCTAAGTTAACAATATATCATCATA
>NW_011342487.1:0-3119 GCF_000735185.1 Notothenia coriiceps | reverse complement strand
TTTATGGGCAACGTGATTCTGTAAAGCGGCTTGTAACCGTATAATAAATGTATTATATTCTTTGCAAGCTCTTGCGGGCCACAGAAAATGAAGTCCGGGGCCACCCCTGCTTTAAGGTAAGAATCTTTTGACGAGGTTGTTCTGTCCGCTGTTCAAATTACAAAAAATTCTTCTTTTCGACCCTTTTTTTCAACTTGGCGGGTCAGGGAGGGCTGCTCTCATGGGTCAATACCCAAAACTGACTGGCCCTTGCACATTTCCTCTTTGAGCAAAGAGATACAACTGGTTCTAGGTCAGCTGGAAAAGGCTTGGAGCAAAGGATGGCTTGTTGCAATTAATAATGTGTCCAATATTTTAGTTAATGACCAAATATCTTCAAAGGTTTCGATATGGTACAGAACCTGAACATGTATTGTCATTCTGTATGTTACTCATTGGGCGCTGTTTGTTGGGCCGTGTTTTTTCATGTAGCGGTGAGACATAAAATACAACAGGATGTCCGAAGTCTTAGGTGTTTAAAATGCAAATGAAGAGCCCTTAATATTTACTCTCCTCTACTAGTGTTAAGGCCCGGACACACCAAGCCGATTTTGGCCGTCGATGGGCTTCAGGCCGACGATGAGCGTCGACACGCCCTACTCAGATTGGTGTCCCCCGCACCGTCGTGTCTTTTCAGCCGACTCACCGATTCAACGTGTCGAATCGGTGGGCAGTCGGTTAAAGGCTGTCTGCCAAAGAAATCACTCTGATTGGCTGTTCAGCTAGCAAATCAGTGCATGAGAAGTGAAACGGAAGTGAGGGACCCAAACAAACTATTAAGAAGGCAAATCTGAGATTTCATTGAACTCCAGCTCTCGACACAGGTTGGGGAAAGCCCCATGAGCTTCTCGCTGGAGAGTGAAAATGGAACGCACGCTATTTGTTGTTTGTTTATATCACGCAGTCTGTTCTTCTTCTCTCGGTTATCACGCAGTCTGTCTTCCAGTTGTTGCCTCTTTTCAATCACGAATACACACTATCGCCGCCTGCTGGTAAGGAGAGTTATTGCCACTCACGCATGCGCAGTTCGTACGTGCTTCTTGGCCGTCGGCTGAAGTCTTTGCGGTGTGTTCCAGTGCGACACATGGCCAATACGCAGAGACGCGAGGCGACACAACAGTCGGGGGTGTCAGTTATTTGGTGTCAGCTTGGTGTGTCCGGGCCTTTAGAGATCGACTTGTGTTCAAGGGTTTCTGTGCCACTCAGCAAAACTGCCTGCCACCCTGGCTCTCCTCCATTGGAATAGATGCTGATATCCAGACTTTCTCTTTCCAATCTGACCCTGGTGAGCATTGCTTCATTCGACCAGGGGCCCAAACAGGCAGTTTGATACAGATGAGAGAGCATTGCAAATGAGGGCACAACAGCAACACAACTACACAGCAGTCACTCCACTGGCCTGGCAGGACCCCTGGTGATAGTAAATGTAAAACAATCTCAAAATGACTGCCTTCACCCTCTCCTGTGAGAGGGTAGGCAATTCAATTTGTTTTGCCGTGCAATACACTGTAGTACACTGTCGGACAGATCTCAGTGCATCTGATCTGCTGCTTCAGTCTCAAACTGTTTCCTTGAACCTAGTGGCAAACAGAGAGATGTGATGATAGCACAACACTCTGAGCCTTTCTCATCTCCCACCACCGGCCTGAAAAGTCACCGTTATTATCCCTCTCCTGGAAATAAGAGTGTTTTCTCCTTAACTGGAGAAAACACATTACAGCAGATGGTAGACATGAGTGTAGAAATAGTCGGTAAAACCAAGAGCTAAAAGAAAAGAGAAATCCAACCTCTCCAGTCACCTTGCTATGTTTCACACTAACAGCTATAGAAAGAAATGTACCCTTCATTTATCAGTTTCCAAAAAAAGAAAAATTGGCATTGTACATTCCTGCAAAACCACTGATACTTTGAATGTTTCTAAACTAGTATCATATGACATAAATACATTTCATATCTGCCTGATATCACTCTTGCAGAATGGCACAATGCCAAGGGGTAAAAGTTGTGAAACCATTGATTTGGTTTGTGCTCCAAAACAATGTTGCTACGTTTAGAATTAAGATCCTGGTATCAAAAAACTATGGAAGTTACGCCTTGTGACTCACTTGCTTTGCGCATTGCTTGTTGTGTTACTCTTGCAAACATTTTAACATTCGTGTTATCCGTGGTTTGCATATACATAACAATGCTAACATTGTTTCGTGGTGACTGGGCTGATAACTGTAGATTTACCAGTTGTATTAAATCTTACAAAAAGTTAAAGTGGATTCTGCTCATTTTCAGGTTTCATAAATGGGGCGAAGCCTGCGAGCTAGTTCAGGCAGTCAACTCGAGCACCAATGATACATTAACACGTGACACACCTCGTCCCTCTAACAACCAACCAAACACATTCTCTTAAACATGCCGCTCTATTTAAGCTGCCAGGTCTTCCTGCCTCCGCCTCGCTTTGCTGCTGCTGCGCTCACGTTGCTGCTGCTCGCCTGCCCCCCCACCACCCCAGATTCCACCTGTAGGCTCGGGAGATAGTTATCTAATCATCACTCAATGTTCTTTGTACATCTGTGGAGTGATGAGGCCCAAACTCAAACTATATGCTGCTTCTAATAAACATATTAAGAAACAGTTGAGTCGTCTGACTGAACTGTATTTAGTGTCTCTACCATAGGCGGCGTGTGAGGCTCAGGTTTGGGAAGGCTAAATCACTTTTTTTGACCTGACGCTGCCCGCCTCCGGCGTCTATAGAAAAGAGATCAACTCTCAGTCAAAGCACCGCCTGCTGACCAATCAGAGCTCAGTGTGCGGAGTTTAAATCTATCAAGTCATATTACAGGAGAAAGGAAATACAGTTTAAACTGCCGTATGCAGAGAAGACGCTGACGTGTCGCACTTATCATTCATATCACATCATCAATCCGTACATCGATCATATCATATATCATATTTCCTTATCTGAGCCAGCTTCTCGTACATTAAGTTGACCAAACACTCAACTCAAATGTAATTAAAGTCAGATCCACTCGTGTCTTAGATGGGGCAGTGATATCATAAAACTGTTGTACGCTTTCAAACACTCTGTA
>NW_011342486.1:0-2061 GCF_000735185.1 Notothenia coriiceps | reverse complement strand
ACTACAGCTTGATAGAGGGCGGGTCGTAACACACAGACACACTCTCTCTCTCTCACACACACACACACACACACACACACACACACACACACACACACACACACACACACACACTCACAAACACACACACACACACACACACACACACACACACACACACACACACACACACACACACACACACACACACACACACACACACACACACACACACACACACACACACAGCGTCCAGCAGGAAGACAAAGGAGCAGGAAGTGAGTCACAGAACTTCCTCCTCCAGACTCAAACTGCTTCTGTTCCTCTGCAGCACTCATATATAAGTATACATACATATATACAAATACACACATACATATATACAAATACACACATACATGTACACATGAACACATGTACTAACACGTCTGCGACTCTTTCAGGGATGTTTGCAGGTCTAAATAAGGCTTTAGATGAGGACCCTGAAAGTATAATTAAAAATGTTATTTAGAGAAACCACGTCCCGTCTAATTCATGATTTTAAATGAAGTGTGGAAACAGGAAGGGGCGGGGCTTACGGATGAGACCCTCAGGACTCAACTCGTTATCTCTGTCCTGTTGTTGCAGCAGAACAAAAACCAGGAAACAGCTGAGGAAACACACACACACACACTCTCCCTGCATCTTGAGGGTTTGTGGGTTTTTTGTGAGTTTTTTGTTGGATGGTCATCTTTAAAGTATAGATACTAAATACTGATATACACCTGAACATCCGCAGGAGAGGACTCTTTAAAGTAGAGACACTACATACTGATATACACCTGAACATCAGCAGGAGAGGACTCTTTAAAGTAGAGACACTACATACTGATATACACCTGAACATCAGCAGGAGAGGACTCTTTAAAGTAGAGACACTACATACTGATATACACCTGAACATCCATATGTAATCCGAAAATGAGCATTATTTGACCTCTTTAAAACAGTCTCAAAATAGAGTAAACCCCAGACTCTCGTGACTCAGATGATTCTACATCTTGTTATACAACATGATTCATAAATACACAGAAGCAACATTTGACTATTTCTGAAGAAAAGTGAAATACAACCAACAAATCCTGAATCTGAATCTGAGACACCCCAGAAATAATCTCTGAAGTAATAATATTTTGTCAACCGAAAACACTTTGTATTGTTTTAAATCGAGAACCTATAATGTGTGAACCTACTGTCCATACTTATTTTAGCAGAATATTTTTCTAATCCTACCAAGGTACATTTCTGTGAGTTTGTGATGTTATGGTTTTTTTGGGAGATTATTTTGGATGATGTGGACATGCCCTCCATTCAGAGATGTTTCTATTGTGTTATATAATATATTTATATTATAAACAACAAAAAAACACATGATAAATAAGTCTCCCGGATACATGACATCTCACTTAGCTGACGCCTTAATCAAAAGCTATTTACAAGGTTCAATTAACCATGAAGATATAAACTCAAAAAGTAAGGATCCTGCATGTACGTTGAAAACATGCTGAGCGCTGGTGCATTCGCTTCAGATAAGCCAGACCTTTATGAGTGCTACTCGCAGGAAGGAAAAGTGGTTTTATCTTTTTTTCGGTCAAGGTGCAGTGGAGTCTGGTGGGTTTTTTAGTCTGTGTTTGAAGATATGTAGAAAATCTGCTGTCCTGATATTAGCGTGAGCTCGTTCCACCATTTTTGATACTTTCACAGCAACAGTTTGACCTTTGTAGGAGATAAGATCACTCGTCTTCTCGCAGAGAGTAAGATTAGGAGATTGGTTCCACTTTTCAGATATGGAAGTAGTTTAAAAACTCTCCTCTGACTCTGCAAACAATCAATATAGTGCTTTCTTTTCATGCATGTTGGAATCAGATTAACCAGAAAGAGACGTTGACATTTAAGTTACAGCTATGGCTATTAAAATATACATTAGTTAGGCATACTTGGTATAAGCACATGTATCTACAGCACTATATTATCAGACAACTGGTTATGCCAGGTTCCCAACTTTGGGTACCTGGCTGGCGTGAGATTTTGATATCATCGGAT
>NW_011342485.1:0-3734 GCF_000735185.1 Notothenia coriiceps | reverse complement strand
AAAGTCGGGTTTTTTGACAAAAGAAGCTTTGTGTTATATAGGCAGGCCTTGTATTAACACATCGAAGTTGGTTTGACAAAAATTCGTCCATCGAAGCCAGTGTTAAATAGATTTTTCGAATGTGTCGAATATCCAACGTCCAATATAAAACCAAATTTACCACTCCTGTGACAGACAAACTGAAACGCCTTTGTGTCTTGTGGGAACTTCAAAGTACACATTACAGGAAAAGGAGCATACTTTTTACTTTATCTAACATAAGTTAACGTAAAAAAAGAAACTTACCCCAGCTGAGTTGACTGCTTCCTCAAAAGCTGGTCACAAGACCCATCTGTTTGTTTTCTCATCTCTCTTCTTTGTCTTCTTTGATTTAATGGCCGACTGCAAAGTTGAAGGTGCATTTCGCCACCTATAGTACAGGAGTTTAACTGCAGCACTCTGTGCAAAATATAAATATACAAAACATCTAAATCATGAACTCATAAAGATTTTTTCTCGAAAATATTCGGATTCATTTTTGATGCTCTCCTCTCCTCCCTCCCTCCTACAGTTGTCCCTCTTTAGCAGTGGGGGGATGTAACTCAGTACATTTACTCACTGACATTATTGTTCTTTACTTGAGTATTATAGAGCTGAGAATATTTTTGATCCTTTACGTAGGCTACATTAAGCTGCTGCAATTCATATATTATTCTGAAATTGACCATTGTGTAGAATGAGTACTTTACTTTGATGGTAATACTTTCATACTTTTACAAATTTGAATGATGGACCTTTACCTACAATGGAGTATTTTAGGACCATATGTTTCTAGTTTTACTTGAGAAAAGGATCTGAGTACTTCTTCCACCTCTGCTCTTTATAGACTATCATCAGTGTCCTTTATATTTCAAGTCTCACATTTACCTGACATTGTGTTCGTTAGGGTGTTAAATATTCTCAATCTAGAAAAATGTAAAAACTTATTTTCAACATTAACCTTTATAATTTCTCACTGTTATACTCCATTACCATAATGTTACATTCACTACAATGTTCAATCCATCTATCAAAAGACTAAAACAGGATTGTAGCTCTACTTACAATTCCACTCTCTCCTTTTTTCTTACATCTCAGAATCTACCTTGTGTTGTGGAAATATATATGCAGCTATTACTGACTGCAAGAGTTATACAAATGTTTTGTATTTGTCCCAACGTCAACATTTAGCAGATAATGGTAGATCGGTTGATTTTATTAGCCTCCTTCAGATAACCACAGAAGGCTTTGCATGTATATATTATTATTACTTACCTTAATGATACGGCAACTAACATTTTATTTCCAAACGTAAGTCTAAATGTCTGGCACAAATTCTGCCGGAGAAGTACGGAAGTTCTCAGTTATTTATTTTGTTGGCCTAAAAGTATTAACAGTACATTTATATGTGCCAAAAATATTCCCATGAGCACAGTGTGTGAGTGTTTCATTGTGTAAGGTTTCTTCTCATAGCAGACGACCATGGCGGAGCTGAGGCCCTGTTTGTGACCGAGCACAATAATTATATTTGTACATAATATCACCACAATGTACCCTGACTCTATACAGTCTGTCACAGATCATACAATATCATTAGTTACATTTTTATTTTCTATTTACAACCAATTTGTTATATAAATATAATACATCATTTTCAAAAAAAGCTGTCAAGTCAATGCATATAAGAGCTCGATCACAATATGGAGAGGTGGAACACACTGTAGAAAATCCACTGCGTGCTCATGGTAGTACAGAATGGGTGGGGGCGGTCAATAGTCAGGATGTCACACTCCTGTCACACTATGTAACCGCCTTTACTCTACTGCTCAGTTCCTCCTGCACACTTACACATGGCTTCTCCAGAGTGCAGTAGGTTTGTTGCATTAGTCCACAGAGTGTGGAGCCAGTAGAGCACGGAGGGTGGAGCTGTGTGTGTGGATGAGACCCGCACACACACAGTTACATGCAAGTGAAAGAGTCCAGAGAGCTCTATAATCTGTTTGGTATGAATACACATTTTCTTGTTTTAGTAATTGGTACAAACATTAATGCTTCCTGCTGCCCAGAATCAAAGAAGAAGAGTGGTTGGTGTGTTGGAGTAGTCCGGTGGGCTTGCTGCTCTTAGGCGCTGTTGATGATGATGAGGGCAGGACTGGCTGTCTGCTGACTCGTCTCACACATGGCGCCCTGGTCCGTCAGCTTGGCGAAGACTCGCGGCGTGTTGAGGTTGTAGACCCCGGGCTGCAGGAAGCAGGCCCGCAGGGTGAGGCACAGAACCTCCTGGGGCCTCAGCTGCAGGTGGTGCTGGGTCTGACCCACCCAGGTGAACGAGCTGTGCACCTCCACTGACTCGGGGCTGGAGAATAATGGGAATAATGACAACTTAGAAAACATGTTCAATTTGAACTACACTTTGTGAGGGATAATGAAACAGTGAGCCGCCATTATTGAAAAATGACAGACCCGACATCAATTGGGTCTGCTTTACATTATTCCAGCGTCTTAGTAAAGAAATCAATAGTTTGACAAAAAAATATATTTTTTTAATAATATATTTAACTGTGGGACTAATAAAGAATTTCTGATTCTGATAAACACGGCCCACTCCTTACCTGGCGCTTTTGTGCCGTAGGTCGATGATGACCTCCACCCGGGCCAGGGAGCAGTTGGACAGGGTGAGAGCGACGGGGACCACACAGAGGCTGCACACAGAGAGAAGACGCTTCACTCACAACATTCTAACAGACCTTCGATACGTTAGAGACAGCTTAGGCTTTATTCCAAGTAAGTGAGTATGATTTTTTCCAGAGCTGTATATTAATTAATCTAGGATTTGATTCAGCTTCCAGGCATGCGTGTGTTTGCACGTGTGTCTCACCTGTCCTGGACAAAGGGGTGTGTGTATGTCTCGGGGTAGTGTAGGTTGGTTTTGATGAGTTGGGAAAGCTCTGCAGCGGGCAGGATGACTGGAGGAGGAGCTTCTGATTTAAACTTGAGCAGCACCATCTCCTGAGTTTCCTGCTAAAGGAACACAACATTTTGGTTTTTATGGTCGCAGCCAATCAGCTTTCAAAGAACCTTGGCAAGTGAGATATGTGTCAACGGTTTCAATTCTGACCTCTTTGGGAGTGAGAGAAGTGGCCTCTTTGCCGATGGTCTGCAGCGCCACGTGGAGCTGGCCCTCTAGGATCAGCTGTTTGTTGTCCTCGACCACATAAGCCTACACACACACACACACACACACACACACACACAATGCTGTCAAATAAATATTAAAAAGGTCCAGAAAACAAACAAGTCCACTATTTTTTACCAGTATATTATAGGTCTCAGATATATACAAAACATGTCTCTGAAGTGTTTGGCTGAAATACCAAACAGATCATTGTAGCACCCCTCTGTTTCAGCCCCGTTTAAAAAAGGGCTGATTCTGTGTCTGTAGCTTTAAATGCTAATGAGCTGCTGCTGGCCACGCCCCTCTGAGCAGCTAGCACTGCAGCTTGTTGAAAAATCTGCTTGGTTGTTTTGCAAATAATATCTATTTATTTAATTAGGATGATATTTTGGGCTTTTTGTATTAATCACATAGTAGAATGAAAGATAGACAGGAAAGTTATATATATATATATGTATATGTATATATATATATATATACATATATATATATATATATACATATATATATATATATACATATATATATATATACATATATA
>NW_011342484.1:0-4697 GCF_000735185.1 Notothenia coriiceps | reverse complement strand
ATGGTAGAAGCACTCACCGGTATCCCCTCGCCGACTTGGCGTCGCTGTGTCCGGCCTCCGCCATGCTTTGTTGCCCGCAGAAGGGCCGCTGTGCGCCACAGCCAACGCCTCTGCACCAGACTGTCGTGTAGCCAGGAAGAAACGGTCCGCTTCTCTGGCCACACGCGGGGCTCCGTGATGGGTGTGTTGGCCAACGCCGTCTGGACCCGGGGAGGTAAGTGTTGAAGAAACATCTCCATGAACAAAATCTGGGTATCTTCCCCTCCTAGCAGGCTTAGCATCTTCTCCATTAACTGAGATGGCTTGCCATCTCCAAGGCCCTGAATGTCCATAATTCGGCGGGCTCTTTCTCTCGTCGATAAACCAAATGTCTTCAGGAGAAGAGCCTTGATAGCCTCGTATTTGCCGAGGCGTGGGGGTGCTGCGATGAAACCCACTAAGCTGGCTGAAGTAGAAACCCCCAGCGAAGCCACCACGTGGTAATATCTCAGCTCTTCGTCGTGGAGATGCTTGCAAGCGAAGTAAGCCTCCACGTGTGCAAACCATGCCTCCGTGGCATGCTCCCAAAACTCCGGCAGCTTAACGAAAACATCTTGTTCAGCCATGTTCAATTTTTTTTCGGAAACTATCTCGAAAAACGCAGGGTCACCAGTGTAGTGCCGGTAAGAAGGAGTCGGAGGCGGAGTATTTAAGATGGATTTCCACTCTTTATTTTCCATCAAGCAATAGTAGTATCAGACATGTACTCAGTGAGCAGAGTCAAGTTAGAGTGCCTTGCTAGCTCTAGCTTGGCAACCTATATCTCCGGTGTTACACTAAACAAGGTCCGTGTAGGAACTGTGACCCAAAAGTGAATTATGGTTAACTAGAGTCACCACAAGCTCGTCATTTCCTTTTCTTGCTTTGCAACAGGATCTTAGCGTATTCTGTATTTGAAATAATAGATGTAGGATGGATGTATTAATTATGCTGTCACTGAGACCTGCTCCCAGTCCAGCTTCAGACTCACAGTGTTCACAACACATGACATCACTGGCTACACGCATAGAATCCATACTAATGTCATTCAGCTGCTTATTGATTCCACATGGTGCAGTAACAGCACAAATTCATACACAGTCCGGGGGAGGAGAGACCACCAACACATCCCACTGAAGAGGGATTTAAACAAAACAACACATTTCAATCAGGAAGGTTCTGTCTGCTGCTGTGTGCAGTACAACAACGTGTTCCTGTGAATCAGCTTAAGATGATGTAATGTTCACGATAATGATGATAATTAATTTGACAAAGATGATGGTGATTATAAGGCTGAGGATGCCGTTGAGGAGCATCAACAATAATTAGTGCCTGTCACTGTGTCGTCCTATCTCTCCCTACTGTTGGCTCTATTCTCTATTTGTCAAGTGTGCAGCCCATGTTTCTCTATCTGTCTGGCTCCTGGCATGTTTACCCTCTGTAACACTATAAATGTCTGCAGGCTGCTATTATACAATTTGTTTTTTTTCCCGGCTAGTAAAATTCCTTTGCATAACCAAAGAAATGCTGCACAAAGCCTACGCAGCGAGCAGTTCCCCTCATTTAGACCTTATCATAAAATATGGAGAGGTGCTGGGGTGTTAGCTCTGGGTTGCATGTAACCAATTTGTAAAGGAAACCTTTCCGGACATGCAGTGTCCTGTCCAGGCAGTGAATGACTAGGCAGTGAGCAGCGTGAAATCAAACCTGAAAACCCGCTCCTCTCGCCGGCTTCACACGCATGTAGCCACGCTCCTCTTCATCACTCTGAGAGGTAACACTTCCATAAGGTAGGAACACCTTCGGCCTGAAACGCTTTCTCAAGGGATCTTTGAGAAATGACTGTTTATCTGAACAGGCGGTTTGAGAGTAGAAATCTACTTCTTCCAAACTACACAACCTCTTATTCAGTTAAATATTTAATACAAGGATTCTGAGCAGGAATGTATTTAACGAAGCTCAAGACAATCTACCCTTTAGAATTTCTTTGTTCCTGAGTTATCTTTGGCTGGGTCTATAATAAAGTCTCCAAAGTCATTCAGATGCATTAAGACTGTCCTCTGAGAATAAATATGAGAGCAACAGTCACTTATACAAATATATGGCTTCTGTTAACTTTTCCCAGGGTAGTTTAAATTATTTTCATGATAATTCAGATTGTAAATTCAAACACTAGCAAAGGCCATGATAGTGAAATTATTGTACAATAAGGAGTCCTTGCTTTAGCTGATAGAGTGAGTTGCTGCAAAGGTTAGACCAGAGCACTGTGAGGAGGCAACAGGTGGACATTACAACCTGCCGTGGTCAAGCTTCAACACTTCAGGGCGACACTCGTGGTGGGACACAGTCAATAGGGTTTAAGCCCCAGGTAAAACACATCTCTGCTAAACTTACAGAGCCATTGAAATAGCTAATTTAGGTAAGTAGTGTTTTGTCCAAACATCAGGAAACTTGTATTTTAAAGCTGTCAATTTGCCAAAACTGATCCGCTTCTTTGCTTCTAACAAAGTTCTCTCTGATTGATAGTTTGACTGGCAGTCTGAGCGCAGGGCTGACCTTCGGATTAGGACTTATCTGTTGTTCATGTGCTTTTTGCATAACTTCACAGAAAAATACCCCCGGCAACAGAGAAGATGCTGTTAGGATGTAGTGCAAGGACTATGATGGAGGTTAACGGCAGTAAGATGTGCTGCAGCTTTACAGCAGACCCCCCTCACCGCATCATCAAAGCCCCTCTGAAGACATTAGAGAGACAATAGAGTGGTGCAGAGCTTCCATGACACAAAACAATGGGATTGTTCTATTGGATTTGGAATATTGCAGTGAAAAGATCTGACGCAAATACAAGTTTGTGACCACCGCTAAGCCAAAGGCGGCTAATGTTGGGCATGATGATGTTTAGTAGTCTCTGAACATGAACATTCACAAGTGGTATTTCCTGACGCATTTTAGTTGCTAAAACCTTTACAATTTATGGAGGCATTCCTGCACCAGTCTATTCCCATCTCACACTGTTTCCACAACCAGGCAGACCCCAGTGACACCCCCCCCCGCCCCACCGCCACATGGTAAAACTGTGCATGTACAGCGCAGATAGTTAAGTTGATGTAAGTTGTGTAGGTACTTGTAAACATAGAACATTAATATATCAAAAAGCATTTGAAGAATAATAATATAAGCTGAACACACATCTTAGTTAGAATTGAGGTTTAAAAAACAATTTTGAAGTGAAATATGTAGAAATATTGAATGACCGAAAGTGTCTAATAAAACTATACGTTGGGAGTAAATATACTGTGTAATTTACTTTATGTTGTCATCTCAAGTAAATAACAAACAATTGTGTAAGTAGTCATCAATAAACTAAAATCATGCAAGTCTTTTTCAACAATATTTTTATGACATAGTTTTGTTTTTCCTCCAATGCTTGTGCTCTGGGTAATTCTTTCATGGAAGCACTACAGCCAACACAAGCAGCACTCCAGTTCACCTTAACAATGATTTCAGGACAACGCAGTGCACAGGCGAGCAGAGAAAGCACCTGTTTAAATGAAATCGGACAGGGCCACAATGCTAAATTGCTTTAATGAGTTTTTTGTGCCCTGCGGTTCTCTGTTTGATTTTGTTTCTAACTCTGCCTCTGTGAACACCCCAATCCGTGACTCTGAACAATGTGGTCTGGAAAACCCTTTCAATTTTACTCCTTTTACTGTTAATGTTGTTCATCAAGCCTTAACCAAGCTAGATACTAAGAAACCGGCTGGCGCGGACAACGTAGAACCTTTCTTTTTAAAGATAGCTGCAGATTTTATTGCTCCACCTCTCACTACTCTTTTTAACCTCTCCCTCAACACAAATGCAATTCCAAAAGTATGGAAGTCAGCTTATGTCTTGCCTTTACTAAAAGGAGGGGAAGCAACTATTTTAAATAACTATAGGCCAATCTCTAAATGATCAGTTCTGGCGAAGGTGCTCGAACGCCGAGTGAGTGAACAAGTAAAGGTGTTTTTTATGTACAAATGATATCCTGTCTAAACATCAGTCAGGCTTCATAAAGCAACATAGCACCATCACTGCCACAATGAAAGTGGTGAATGACATTACGAGTATCTTAGACAATAAGCAGAGTTGTACAGCTCTATTTATTGACCTGTCCAAAGCGTTTGATATCGTCGATCATCGCATCTTAAAGCAGAGGCTACTCAGTATTGGCATATCCAGCCATGCAGTGGGGTGGTTTGTGAACTACCTCTCTGAAAGGTCCCAATGTGTTCACTTTGATGGGCTGTCTTCTGAGTGGTTAAACATTGCTAATGGTGTTCCTCAAGGTTCTGTTTTAGGTCCACTTTTATTCTCGATATATATCAACAGTTTAGGTGAAAATTTGAATGAAGCTACTTTACATTTTTATGCGGATGATACCGTTATGTACTGTGCAGGTACCTCCATTCAGGAGGCTTGTGTTAAATTACAGGCTGTTTTTAACATTATTCAGACTCGGCTCTCTGAGCTAAGCTTCTTTTAAACGTTGATAAAACCAAGGTAATGCTCTTTTCTAAAGCTAAAAAGACTACAGACACTGCTTTGGATATTGTTACTATGCAAGGACAAGTACTCAAAGTGGTTACCTGTTATAAATACCTTGGTATCTGGCTTGATGATTGTCTTACTTTTAAACT
>NW_011342483.1:0-2581 GCF_000735185.1 Notothenia coriiceps | reverse complement strand
CGCAGTAAAAGTCCCAAGATAGCTCCTGGTGCAATAAAATGTTCCCTTTCAGTGTTTCACTATTATCCTGCTGCATTAATGTGTATGTTGCATGTTACTGCTGTAGAAGTGTTTCCGAGCCGCTCCAACGAGAGTTACAACGAGAACGTGACGTCATATTTACACAATACGGATCCTTTCTAGCCATAACCCCTTACGGCGCCCCTATGTGTGTGTAGAACATAGTTGTGGTTGTCTAAGAATCTAATAATCCTGCTGGGACTCAATAAATTGTCAGACAAGTCCATAAAAATGTGGTATTACAAAAGAAAAACTAAATAAGAATCTTCTACTGAAATGTGTTTCGTAATGTAACTCCACTCGAATCATTTGGACTTGTCGAAGTAAGTCAATGAAATGAATAGAGTTGTCACAAGAAAATCTGTGTTAACACCTTAAGTCCATAACAAGACATTTAGATAAGCTGGGATAATACTATCAGCATTAAGAGGAAAATCAATGGAAACAAGGACCATTTTCACTAAACCCTGAGGATGTTCATTCACCAACAGAAAGTAGCAAACGTTTAAATCTAAGAACAATAACACAAAACCTATTGCCTCTTTTTAAGAAGGCTTGATTAACTGTTGCGTTAAAGGTGTAGATGAAATGTAGACCGAGAAATGAAAAGCAATAATAACATGGAGGGACTGTGGCGTGTGTCTCTGTTGCAATTAGTAGTAAACCAATTATGCTGCTAAATAACTACCATTATTGTATGTTATGGGACTTTTACTTCACATGTATACATCAATATATACATTCTTATATAAATATGCATTATGGTGTAACTAAACCTAATTTCCCCATGTGATTATTTATAGATATTCTCTTTTATTCTGAGCGAAGTCTGTCCGTTAATGAACTAAGTCAATCATTTAACAATACAAAAACAGGAAGTAGAACAGGAATCCATTAATATACTATATTAATTAAACATTACTTTAAATATGTGCACTTAGCATGGTAACTAATGTTGATATTAATGGTGTTTTTAAGGAGACACACAGTTTAAATACGGGTTGTGTGGTTGTTTCCTTTATTTCTAACACCCTGCTCATTGCATCAGTCCTGCAAGTCAGTATGTACTGTAGCTGTGTCTGATTTTTTAAAAGTCTGTAGACGCCCCTAAAGAAAGGGGAAAATACAAGTTTAAATGTGAGGACATGAACTGTAAAAAACACAACTCCCTCGACCACAATACTATAAAGAAAAGTGTCTGAGTGCAAGGACTGAAGCAGAATAGAGGAAGAGAGATTGTACTCGCATCTGGTTTGAAAAGGAGGAAGCAAGGATGAGCTTTCTCGGTAATGAAGTCAAAAATAAGAGAAGAGAGAAGAGGAAACCTGTATGTGGTTACTGAAGGGGTCCGTGTGTGTGTGTGTGTGTGTGTGTGTGTGTGTGTGTGTGTGTGTGTGTGTGTGTGTGTGTGTGTGTGTTGAGTGTGTGTGCATGCACTGTGTACTTCTGCAGGGTGTGTGTTGGTGTGAGCGCTTGCGGTTTTCATCATCTGCTGTGACTGTGGCAGGAGTTTAACACACACTGTAGACAGAAGTGTCGATGGGTGAGATATTTCTGTCTGCGTTTGAAAAGCAGCTTGTCCTTGATGTCGATGTCTGACTGTCGGATGGTCGAAACATTCAAAGATGTATCATAAAATATGGAGAAAAGTCATGAAGTGAGCTGAATTTATCTGGAGGTTTGGTTGAGATTTAGTGAGAGTTTAACCATGTGTCTGTTTTTGCACAGATTCAAAGGCTCTATTGTCAGTGTAGTTTCGTCAAGGAACATCTAAAAGAGGCCCAATCATGCTTTGGGGTGTGTGCATGTGTATGGTCTGCAAAGGATAAGTCCCCCCCCCAAAAAAAAGCCTCTCTACATCTCTAAGCGGTTGACCAATCACAACAGAGCCGGCCAGCTAACCAATCAGAGCAGACTGGGCTCTGGTTTCAGACAGAGGGTGAAAAGAGGTGCTGCGGCACAGGCAGTATGAGAAGAATAAAGAGCTTTTTGAACATTAATGCATGGAGACATGTCCCAGTAGAGACACTACATACTGATATACCCCTGAACATCAGCAGGAGAGGACTCTTTAAAGTAGAGACACTACATACTGATATACACCTGAACATCAGCAGGAGAGGACTCTTTAAAGTAGAGACACTACATACTGATATACACCTGAACATCAGCAGGAGAGGACTCTTTAAAGTAGAGACACTACATACTAATATACAGCTGAACATCAGCAGGAGAGGACTCTTTAAAGTAGAGACACTACATACTAATATACAGCTGAACATCAGCAGGAGAGGACTCTTTAAAGTAGAGACACTACATACTGATATACACCTGAACATCAGCAGGAGAGGACTCTTTAAAGTAGAGACACTACATACTGATATACACCTGAACATCAGCAGGAGAGGACTCTTTAAAGTAGAGACACTACATACTGATAAACCTGAACAGAGAGGACTCTTTAAAGTAGAGACACTACATACTGATATACACCTGAAAATGAACTTAATATAATATGTCT
>NW_011342482.1:0-2393 GCF_000735185.1 Notothenia coriiceps | reverse complement strand
TTTTCTGTATTATTGTGTTGCACTGTTGGAGAAGCCTGTGACCTAAGATTTTCATCGACATAAATACTCTGTAGCTACGTTCATATGACAAATAAAGAACCTTGAACCTTTTAAAGACAGCACTATTACAACATCAAAAATCTAATACGATTGATGCTGTGGTTCAATTCGGACACTGCCATGTTGTCCAATATTGTACAGGTCGTTTTTGCAGATCCAACAACCATTTTTTTGTAAATGAATGGATGTCTACGTTATGTATGGTAGGTCGTTGAGTGTTGGAAGTGTCCGCTGTTTCACACTCAACTGTTTGAATGTTATGAGAGCACCTCTTACAACTTGTATTAATATAGTGGTGTGTTTACCGGTAGCGTAACTTCTGCTACGTAGCCAAGAAGAGTTCCAACTGTTTGAACGTTACAAGTGCACCATCAGGGTAATTATACTGCATGTTGTCATACTTTGCATTTGGATGCCGTCAAGATAGCGCATGTACCTAAAGAAGTATGCACATTGAGACACAACACAAGCCTCATAACATGATGTATATATTGCCTTACATCGAGTGTACTGATATATATATACTGTTTACTCACTCATGGGTCGGCAATAGGCGGCCCGCGGGCCATTGGTGGCCCGCCAGCAATAATGTTTGGCCCGGCAAATTATTTTGAGAATAAAAATAAAATATTTTTTGGAGATTTCTTATTTTTTTTTTTTTTTATATCGGACCGACAGTCACAAATATAGGCTATAATGTCCGAATAGAGAATCTACCTGCACTTGAAGAATGCTTATTGTACTTGTATCCATGTTGAGAGTGAATGACACACAGCACAGGCACAATCTGGCAGCGGGGTGCACTGACGCTGATAGTGGATCAATAAGTAGGTGGACAGCGCGTGGTGCTGAAATAGCCAACATGCAGTTTGTGGTGTGAAAAAAATAACACCAGCTCACTAAATCATTCAAACGTAATGTTTACTTATATGAGCAGTAACAAAGTTCAGTCAAAACATTGACAACAAAATCGGAGAAAGCCACTTGATCATGGAGGGCGAGGGGTGGTGGTGCATATGCTGCCACCCCACAAGAAAAGTTGATTCAAAACGCACTAAAGCTTTGGCTCTTAATAAGCTTGTGAGCAGTGGCAGACTGGTCGTATGTAGAATCTGTAGAATCACAGAGCGGCTTCCTCCCCCCAAAGCATTCGAACGTGTCACATGTTTTAACAATCAATGACTTAAATAAGCCTTTGATTATGTTCCGGCCCGCCATCTAGTAGCTCAGAAAAAAATTGGCCCAAGGCCAAACTTAATTGCCAACCCCACTTTCTGTTGCTGCTCCGGGCTCTGTGAGCTCTTCGTTCCACCTTTGACAATTTAACATCTGATTTGTAGACCCCGCAAGTCTCCTCTCAACCTATCTACTGCTTTTCAATCTTGTCGGCATTGGTTTTATTATATTCCTCCTACTTTCCTACTGAGTTGTATCTCTCAACTATTGTTTTTTTGCACTACAACAAGTATGATTGACTTATAAGCACCTGATGTTTCTGCCTACAGGAAACCACTTTGGGTCAATACTGTTCTTTTTACAGTCAACGTGCTGTATACATTAACTGACCTTACTTGAACTAAGTCCCTCTGAAACCTTGTTATTTATGAAGGTTTGACACTCGTTGTCTCTTCATGAGACCTCATGTTTATTATGTGACCTTGTGGGTTTTTTAAGTGACGCTTTTGGGGCATTTCTCCAGTGATGGAAATGTCATCAGTCAGATAATTGGCTGTCTTAAGTGTGTGTGAGAAGTGTGTGTGTGTCGTGCTCTGTGACGTCAGGTGTGTCTTATAGATAATTCAGAACCCCACCTCCCTTTATGAGAGATATGTGTGTAGAGGTATGTGAGGTGTGTGTGTGTACAGCATGTTTCCTGCAGCTCTGTGTGACTGAAATAGCAAAAAAATAAATTGGGTTTCTGCTAAAAGTGTGCAGACGCTCTAACCTGTATATGCTGTTTTCTCCACAGCATCATCTTGATCTGCGGTTCACTCAATCCGTACAATAACGCGGTAAATTGTCACAGTTTACATTCACACACATTGCTTTCTCACTCTTTTTAAAACGGTGAATGCAGAGAAGAGAAGTTTCCTCTGTTGAAAACGTCATTGTTGCATTTCTGTTTCCACCGGCCGAGCACCTTGTGGTAAATGGAGGTCAAGGTTTCCAAACAGAACGCAGGGTGAGTTTTTGTCCAGCAGTTGGAAAAATGGAAATTGTGTGTGTGTGTGTGTGTGTGTGTGTGTGTGTGTGTGTGTGTGTGTGTGTGTGTGTGTGTGTGTGTGTGTGTGTGTGTGTGTGTGTGTGTGTGAATGCGCTGCTGAGTAATATAG
>NW_011342481.1:0-1963 GCF_000735185.1 Notothenia coriiceps | reverse complement strand
AAAGTAGAGACACTACATACTGATATACACCTGAACATCAGCAGGAGAGGACTCTTTAAAGTAGAGACACTACATACTGATATACACCTGAACATCAGCAGGAGAGGACTCTTTAAAGTAGAGACACTACACACTGATATACACCTGAACATCAGCAGGAGAGGACTCTTTAAAGTAGAGACACTACACACTGATATACACCTGAACATCAGCAGGAGAGGACTCTTTAATGGTTTGAAGTGAAGCTCCCAATAACAGTAGCATACCCTTCTCATATGGCATGCTTTGAAAATGGTCAGAAATGGGATAAAAAAAAGTCCAAGTTCAATGATTTGATCTTTGAAATCACTTTTTTGTTTTTGAATGCACACCAGCAGCTTTGCTTCTCACCAGATCCATGTAATTATTTCCCGAATCCAGAAGATAATTTTCCTCACCACGTACTTCAACGTTTTTCTCTGATCCTCCCCTCACACCGTGTTTCCCTCCCAGGCCGAGGTCACTTTCGTTCACATTCACATGGGGTAAAACACAAAGTTTCTTCAGAGAGAAAGCGGGCCAGATGCTGATGAGTCCAGAAGAAAAAAAAGTGGACGCACCCACAATGACAGCAGCTTCTCTAGGGAGACCTCCCCCTTCATGTTGTCAATGGAAACTGATGTGCTAACACAGTTTACTCAAATGTTCCAGGTTGTTCCTCGGCTGCAGGGGTGTGACAGTGGGGGGGAAGCTGTGTATTGCGTGTATGTGAGTCAGAGTAAGGGAGGGGGGAGGTTGTGCATGTCGTTAAAGGGAAACTTCTGCCTCAACAGCTCCCGTACCTCTGCACAACGCTGAGGCCGACAAACTAATAGAAACCAGACACACCAGGAGAGGCAGAGGGAAACTCTGCAGGAGTGATGCAGGAGGGGGGGGGGACGTTATAAGTTAGCAAAATCAATCAAATGTAAGTAAATGATGCTTGATACAACAGCCTTCATGACAGCTTTCCATAGGGTTTGATTTACGTTGTTAGCAGCTCATTCCTTAAAACAGAAGCCTTATGAAATATGAAGGGTATATTTTAAGGTTATTATGCCAGTAAGTTATTGGGCTTTTTTCTTATAAACTTAGATTTGTTTAGAACATATTTTCAACTTTAATTGACTGAAAGTGGTCTTATTAACACACGAACACCACTGTGTAATATATGTTTACAGATATATTTAAGAAGTACAAGACAAGCTCAAGTTTCATTTGTGGGACGCATTCCATTATACTTTTTGTATTAGCTGAAGTACGGCCAAATGCACTATGAGTACCAGATGACGGTGCTCTCATAACGTTCATCGGTTGAATGTGGATTGCTCGACATTTCAACAGAAGATATGCGACCCGCCGTGATTACTGTTGCTTCGGTAAACACAGCACTGCACTAATAAAAGTAATTCATGTGTGTGTCTTTAATTCCTGTACCACAGTGTTGTTTAGCCACCGTTATTTTATTGGTTTAATTGAGCAGTCCGCAACGATTTGGTACCGCCAACAATAACGTAGCTAGCTGCGATCGTCACTCCCTGTGAAGAAGTCTGCCTTAGCGACTCCCAAAGAAAGAAGGTAAGAAAGTCCTGGTTAATGCAGCTCTATAGAAATATACACAGAGAACAGGGCAGATAAGACACTTTTACCCAGTTATTTACCCTCTGAGACGGGGGTGGGTTCACATATCTTAGATTTCTCTGTTAACTCTCAACACGCGGACTGATAAGGGGGAAGCCAGCATTGCACTTAAGTGAGATAACTCTTTATAAAGTGAGGAAATACTGTGGAAAAACTCCTTCTCTTCTTCTTGACATGTCAATGATTTGGCTTAGGGGTTTAAAGCAACACACACACACACACACACACACGCACACACACACGCACACACGCACGCACACACACACACACAGACAACTATCCACTGACGGCATCTTGACATGTG
>NW_011342480.1:0-13150 GCF_000735185.1 Notothenia coriiceps | reverse complement strand
TTGTTCAGGCTTTTAGAGAAGGGTGAACTATAAGCCTGAATTACATAACATTTTATACCTAAAAACATAAAAGCCACAATAAATAAATCACAATTATTGTAGTTATTTTTACCTCCCGTATTGCTTTCAACCCACCAGCTTTTATGGTGTTGTTAGGTCACTAACTGTAAGCTTGTCACATACAGTCTATGGTCACTCAGAGTAACCTACAGTTAATTTAGCTGCTGGAGAAGAAAGATCAGGGGGGGAGGGGGGGGAGAGAGCTGTGGTTGATGGGCCATTAGTTGTGTAAATACACAACTGAGAGCTGCCGTTTCATTCAGACTGTTTAAAAAACGGTAACAACGGACTATTTTTCTTAGCGGATGCATGTCAATTTAAATCAATACATACAACTATTTTTTAAATCAATAAAAACATTTTCTAAATCCATAAAAGCATTTCAATTAATACTGGGAGTCATGTCATTACTTTGTTGAGAATGTGGCCGTGTAATAAGCGGGATAATTTGCAGCGACTTGTTCCTTATGGGGAAAATAACACCCTTCATGCTACGCGTCGGGATCCTGATCTGCCGACGAGGCCCCAATAAAATATAAATATTTGTAGTGATTTGCTGAGTTTAGGCACGTTAATAACGTTTTAATGAAGTTGAATACAGTATATTCATATGTGTCAGTGATTTCATGTCATTTCGGCGAACATAAACATAAATGATCGTGGTGAAGATGATGATTAAATTAGGATTAAAAATCGAGAGTTGGGCTGCATTTCCTCCCGTTCGTTTTTTTCGACTAAACAACATTATTTTGTTAAATAACAACATGGTGATGTTTTGTAAATGTACATGTCTCTTATTTAGCACAGAGTATGATATCCGTGACATATGGATCTTAACAAAGTTCCGCTGTACATCCGGTATCTGACTTTATTTCACATGAGCTCCAGTGTGGAACCCCACTGCACCCCCTGGTGGATCAATGATCCATTGCAGCTGGCTTCATTATATTTACATTTATCTATCACGGGGGCGGTCTCAAGTCAAGCTGGAGGTTTTCCCTCGAGCGAGGGCAGATCACGTACCAATCACGGCCCTCGTGTTTCAAACTGTCTGAAATGAAGCGCTACATCTGTAGATAAAATAAGGCCTTTTAATCTACAAGAGCGCCAAGAAACCAAACCTGGAGTTATTTTCTTATCTGGAAAATAGAAGCTAATGTGGTGGACTGTGAATGTTTGGCTGACTTTTTACACTCAAATGAGCTTTATTTCATTGCAACACTAACAGGCATTATCCGGAAAATGAAAATGTCCATTTCCCCGGAAAATCACCCTGGCCCGTATCGCAGGCTGGTTCAATATCTTGACGACATTATTGACAAAGTCTAATTTCCTGCTTCAGAGGAGACTTCGTTGAACTTTGCATGGCCCTGGGAACAACACTTGCAATTATTATTTTAGGCTGAATCTCCCCTTTAGGAAAGAATAGGTTTCCTTTAAATATATATGTCTGTCTCTGTTGGGTTCTGTGGTAGTTTAGTATTTCACTTTCATATAGTTGTAGGACTTGTGAGAGACATATTAAAGAAGAGATGATCAACACTGAGCTGCAGAGGCTGAGCTCTCCTGACTTTTCGGACCAGTAGTTTGTGTCAAGCCACAAAAACTGAATCCAACAATTCCAAAGATTCAATACTCTCAATATTGTCTTTCTTCAGACCTTACCTGGCCTTTAAGCTTCCATGTCTCTATTTTGTTCCAAAAAGCTAACCCTAAATCTCAGTTTAAAATATTAATATTTTGATAAAAACAAGAATACAGAGACGTCTGAATAGTGTCCGTTAGCGGACCTTGCCGAGCTGGATTTTGATGCAAAACTATTTTGCATCCACTTTTTAGGCTCTGCTAACCAAAGCACTATTCCAAAGATACCAAGTCCTGGAGAATGAGACAAAAGAAACACGTCTGTGTCATTATCTTAGCTTTATGTCACGATTTTATTTTTCTCTGTCTTGTCATGGGTTTCATTTTGCAATTCTGTTCTCCCTGTGTCTTGTCTGTCTTTCCTGTCTCCCTCCATGTTGGTCACGGTCAGTTTTTGTTTACCTCGTGCTACCTGTTTATTTCATGTCATGTTTTTTCAGTAATCAGTTTTTTTTAAATAAAGCTTGCCTTTTGTTCCTTGACTTTTCTTTGTCTTTTTTATTCTGCATTTGGGTCCTACTTTTTCCCCAAATCCTGACACTCTGGCTACGGGTGTACCTCGTGCAAGGTCATAAAGATAACCCCTATGAAATTATTGGGAATTAGTTTATGTCATCCAGAGCAGTGAACTAATATTGATGCCTGCAATTGGTTGTGTGTCTCTTTTAAAGTGCATTCTGTAATTAATCAAAAAAATGTTTGTCATGGTGCTCAAATTGGAACGACTGTTAATTTGATTAATAAAGTTAGTAAATAAAGTGAATTAAGTCAGAATCTTCACGAAGACACAACAATCAAGTAACATAATCTGGCAGTATTCTGCAAAAATAATTACAGATAGCTTGAAAATCAAATATGCAAATTAATCATTTCCTAGGGAGTATGAAATTGCTATCTGGAGCACTGACTGAAGATTCTGATGTTTTTTTTGGCAGGTGGCCAAAGACTTTAGCTGGTATCCTTGCCTTCTTGCCCTGCGCTCCTGCCACCTTTGGCTCGGCCCACCACCCCTCTAGCAGCGCCGCCCACCCCTCCAGCCAGAGGGGGAAGAAGGCTTGGCGGAGCTGTGACCAAAGTGGACGCTGGGCGGAGGAGGACTACACCCAGTGTCCGTACGCCAGCGAGCTGACCCGCGTGCTGCACGAACTCACACAGGTACTGATTACGTAACGTTTCTGTCACCGCTCCTCACTGTACAGTTTTTTTTCTCGTTGTTTTTTAAATTTATTTTCTCTTTTACAGCATTGTTAGTATAACGTTGTATTATTATTATGTTTATTGAGCTTTAATCTGTTGCAACTCTAGCGCAGTACTTTCCTTCTGGATAAACAAAGTCTTATTTTATTTTAAACACACGGAGAGCTCGGCTCAGATTTATTCACAGAATGTATTTCACACTTGTCCCCCTAATGTCAATTAATTGGTTTAAGGAACTCAGACTAGTGATGCACTATTGATTTTTTCATAACCAATAATTCATAATAACCTGCTTTTATAGCAGATACCCAATTTGACTTTCGATTTTTTAAATACTTTCATTACCTTGTTTTAGGCACATCCGAGCGTAAGAAAAACACTGATTCATCAATGTTCATAAAAAAAAAAATCTAAAATAATCAAAGGCTTTTATTGCAGATAACAAACCTTTGAAAACGGTTCTTCCTTTGAAACTCTGTAAATGATAAGCAATGCAGACGATAATGTTCAGATCTCTACATTTATAATTATTCCCTGTTTTTATTGTCTGATTCCAAACCAGCTTTAAAGAGGCCCCATAGGGTGCTCTTTGGGGTGTTCCCTTTCCTTTAGTGCGTTATATAGGTTTTTGTGGATGTAAATGTTCTGCGGAGGCTAAAATGTACTCCTTTTTTAACTTCACTAACAAAGTGACATCCCTATGTAAAGGAATGTTGGTTAGGGACAGGGCATTTCCGACACATCTCTAAGCGGTTGACCAATAACAACAATCAGAGCAGACTGGGCTCTGGTTTCAGACAGAGTGTGAAAAGAGGTGCTGCAGCACAGGCAGTATGAGAAAAATAAAGAGCTTTTTGAACATTAAAGCATGGAGACATAATAATAATAAATGGGATTTATATAGCGCTTTTCTAGACCCAAAGACGCTTTACATTATGAGTAAGGTCGACAAACAAAACAAGAACAAAAACACAAACAAAAACAAAAACAAAACAGAAAAGCAGTCAGGAGGATGTTGGTTCAGAGGGGGGAGGGGCGGGTTTAAGGATAAGCAGAGTTGAAGAGGTGGGTTTTGAGACGGGACTGGAACAGGGTGAGGGAATCAGACTCACGGAGGTCTTGGGGGAGGGAGTTCCAGAGCTTCGGGGCTGCCACAGAGAAGGCTCTGTCCCCGAAGCTCCGGAGTTTGGCCTTGGGGATTGAGAGCAAACCGGCTGAGGTGGATCTGAGGGACCGGGGTGGTTGGTAGAGGATGAGGAGGTCAGTGAGGTAGGGGGGGGCCAGATGGTGGAGGGCTTTATAGGTGAGGACCAGGAGTTTGTAGTGAATGCGGTGTGAGACGGGAAGCCAGTGGAGTTCTTTGAGGACCGGGGTGATGTGATGCCATGATTTGGTGCGGGTGAGGAGTCTGGCGGCTGCGTTCTGGACACGCTGGAGTCTGTTGAGGGATGTTGTGCTGATGCCGAAGAGGAGTCAGTTGCAATAGACAAGGCGGGAGGAGATGAAGGCGTGAATGAGTCGCTCAGCTGCGGGGCGGGTGAGAGAGGGACGGAGTTTGGCGATATTGCGGAGGTGGAAAAATTAGGTTTTTACAACTTGGCGGATGTGGGGGTCGAGGGAGAGGGTGGGGTCGAATATCACGCCAAGGTTGCGTGCCTGGGTGGAGGGGGAAACAGAGGTACCATCGATGGTGAGTGTCAGGTTGGGGGTTTTGCTGAGGGTGGATTTGGAGCCGACATGTCCCAGTAGAGACACTAGATACTGATATACACCTATAAATGAGGATAGTATATCCTCTTTAAAAAGTGTTAGGGTTACTTGGAGTAATGGAGTGTTCATATCCTGAGCATTTTAAGTCAGTTAATACAATTTGGCTCTATATTATCGGCTGCCAATTTAGCGGCCTTAATTCTTTATCAGAATAAAACTTAATGCTAAACATTTTCCATCACCTCCAATCATAGATCGCCGCTGATATACAGTATATCGTGCAATCCTAACTCACGCTTTAATTTCATATTCCTGGAATACAGATACAAAAATCTCCACTGGCTCTTGTTTAGCCTGCAGGTATTTGAAGAACTGTACATTTAAGCCTTTATATACATAATACAAACTGACTGACGATAAGCTGTTTCATCCTACATTACACACGGGATTACTGTACCACATTCAAGTTCAAAACTACATGCATGGCATGAAACAGCATTACTGTGATGTATTATTTATTAAATGTTGTCAGAGCTACTTCATGTGATGTCTCTGTTGAATTGCACTGATGGACTAAATACTGATGTATGTTTTATTTGATTCCAGATAACTGTGAATACCACCAATGCTCAGCCCTTGGGCCAGCAGTTAGTGGCCTTCACCAGCAGGGCAGCACACTTCACTGATGTCATGGACGTCATCTTCGTCACTCACCTGGTGGAGAGGTTGACGAGGCTGGTGGAGAAACGTAAAGATGTGAGTGAACACACAGAGGGACGCCACAGGCAGTTTACTACGTGACGTGGGATCTAATTATCAGATCCAGACGTGAACATTTGAAAAACTGTTTATTTTGAAGCATCGTGTTTCAAAGGTACTTCGCTGGTATTGTTTCCTGCTTCTCCTACATGTGCTTGTTCACAGCTAGCTGAAAGAAATAATTTGCCTTCAAAAGCTCCAACTGACCCTACGTTAAGCCCCTCCCCCTTGGCTCATGTTGCCAAGACTGACCATTTTCCCTCCACATGTAAAATATATATAAGTATTGATAGCAAATTTCTAAATATAATAATTCTGAAATTCGAGCCAGGACAGAAGGACTAAACTTACAGTATACTTTGTTGAGTAGGGGAGAGTGGGGTAAGTTGAGCAATTGTTTAGTTATGCTGTCCACTAAGCAAGGAGAAATGACACATAGTAAAAATGAAAACACACACCTATAATCCAGGATGTCTCCTATCAATGGCAGTGAAAATATTACTTCTAAAAAAAAAAAAGTATTGTGGCTCAACTTGCCCCAGTGTAGGGGTAAGTTGATCCAGGTCAGGGGGTAAATTGAACCACTGTTCAAACCTGGGCATACCTGTTCAAACCTGGGCATATCTACAACAAATCTTAAAGGTAACTATAAACAATAAATAACAAACCAAATACAAGCTTAGTTTTTCAAATATTTTTAATATAAATTTCGATTGAATTGATTGATTTTTTTTTAACATGTTAAAAGGAAAAGTAATCATACAAATGGTGATACAGTTTCATACATCTTACCAATCAAACACAGGGTAAATTCAACTTTAAATGTGCCTACAATGAGCTCTTATTATCAACTTGGCCTACTTTCATTAATTTGTTCATTGAATAACTGGCTCAACTTACCCCATGGTTCACTTTACCCCATAGCCACCATTTTAGAAAAAATAGCCTAGCATTAAAATTCAGAGTCATCTTTAGCTTAATGATTCACATGGTTTAATACGCTGCCAACACATCAACATATACAATATATGTGTTTAAACCTGGATACTTATTTTTTGACATGACAGCCGATATAGCTGACATCTAGAAAATGTGCTTTGACAAGCAAAAAGCGTTTTTTTGTGAAAATGCTTACTTACCAGACCACAATGAGTATCTCTCTTTCACAGGCAATGAGAAATGGGAGGAGCTTGCATAATTTATGGTTAATTGATTACAACTATAAGGTTACAGGGGGTGGTTCAATTTACCCACTGGCTCAACTTACCCCGAAACATTTGACCCGTCAATGCAAGCGCCAGAAACCACTTGAAGGACAAGCGTACAGTACAGGAACAGTAATATCATTGCAGCCGGGTACTTCAATATATATATTCTTTAATTTTGACTAAGTTTGGTTATTACTCCCTATAGCTTCCATTAGCCTAAAAAAATATTAATATTTCTAACAAAAAGGGAAGTGCAGATATATTCATTTCAAGAAAGTCATACCATTGTAAGATGCTTGTGAAATAGTTACAGGGACTTAACTAACCTTTAAAATTGGCAGTTTAATTTTTGTGCTGCAGACGGTTTTGTAAATTAAAAACCTACTAACAATCCTATTAATAACAAAGTGAGGGTTTTCATACACATACAGAATGGAAAGCGTAGAAAAATTGCATCAATGACGTTGACAAATAAACATTTTATTCCCGAAGTAGCTCGGAAGAAGACAAATTAAGAGATTCTAGCAAGTATACTTAGAGAAAACAAGGACTGTAGACAAGACACAACAACTAACAGAACAAAAACAGGAATTGTACAGAGCCAACAGTAGGCTGGAGGAAGCTGAGGGACGAATCGATGAAGCAGAAACTGCAATACAGGCAGCGTTAATGCAACTGATTTAGAGGTAACACTCCGATTTTACCTGGAGAGTCTGCACAAACTAACATCTAAATTTTCCTAGAATGTTTACTGAAGGATTGGACAGTGGTTGTCCTAGGGATGGGCTTAATGAAGGTCAACAGAGCAAACAGAAAAGGACTCTTCATTGAATCTGAACCGCAGACAGCATGATCTGCCCCAAAAAGACATGGCAGCACGCTGTCTCCTGGCTTCAACCCTTTAATCGATTCCAGACAGCTTAACTTTTCACCTTGCGCGCTTCCCTCTCGCCCATGCTGGTGTTGGACCTGAATGGCAATGATGGTTATGAAGATGCATCTGTTTTTGAGCAAGCTGTGTTTTACCTTAAGCGAACCTCTCCTCTGTCTGTGGCCAGCGGCCATCGGAGGGCCTTACGTCACACTGAAGGTCAGAATGTAGGGAGGGAATGGTGTTGAGCTTACTCAGTGGAAATAATCAATATTAGCTCTCACTGGTCCAATTATTCATTATAGGTCGCCCGGGAGGAGGTATTATTAGGAGATACTTCCATTTTATCATTCTTAAGACAATGCTGATGAGACCACCCTCATTCATCCAGTCAATTGAAGCAACAATGAAAAGTACACTAAGTAACTAGCGAGCTGCCATCCCAAGGAAGCGATTATGCCCCCATTGCTATGCTAATCTAAATTAAATCTCCCTATAATGAATGAAGCCACCATTGCCTCCCCCACAATTCTGACTGTAGATTATAAATGTGCCTGTTGTTACGGATATGATTGATGTGCATGATGAGTCTACTGCAAGTGTGTTTTGGCTTCTTACAATTTGTCTAGTTTTGCATAAAAGTGTGTCTCTGTGTCTGCAGCTGGGGGACTATATATCAGACATCGCCAGTAACATGATGCTGGTGGAGGAGCACGTCCTGTGGATGGCCCAGAATGAGGCCAGAGCGTGCACTCGCATCGTCCAGTGCGTGGAGCGCATCGCCGACCTGTCGCTGACCGGAGACAATCAGGTCATTTCTAAGGTACGGCCTGACTCTCAAACACCCAAAAACATCGGAAAGACTCAGTCAAGGCTAAAGTTGTTAATCTGATTAAATTGCCCAAAGCCTTACCTTTTTTCTTGCTCCTTAGAATAATGACAAGTTAATTTGGCTCGAGCTGAAAGAATGCATGAAAAATATGAATTGCTTCTTTTGCTGTCACTTGGTATAAAGCATCATCTTGACCCTCCTTTCATGTTTGTTTCTAGCTCCTTACTTTGGTGTTCATGGTCAAATCTGACAGGCCTATTTTAACTGCTTTTACATTAACTCAAAAACCATTAATCATCACCAAAATGACATTTAAGCTGTAAACAATGTCTCAAAATACTGGTTTACATGAATAACTGCAGTGAATATACAACGAATAGTCACTGAACATTTATTCAAAAATGCACATGGTTGTACTGTATGGTGTCCTATCTGATGGATGAACATAATCTAGGGTTAGCCATTCATTTCCTATGGTGGCCATTTTTCACCGGGAACATCATAGGTGTCACAAAGTGGACTAAACCACTAAATATTCCATGATAGTGGTGATCAATATTGCACATATTCAAATGCCTACTGTGAGGATATCAGAAGGCCTTGAGGCAATCAAATATAAAACACAATATTTATGACTGATGAAAGTAGTGAATCGAACATGAAAGGATAAAATGACTAATGTAGAAATCTCTTACACCACCCTCCAACCCTTCCCCCCTTTCTGCCAAATGTGTGGTCCCCTTAGGTTTCAGCTAACATAGCTCTGGAGGCCTTTCTGATCCAACCATCGAACTTCCTCGGTCTGTCCTGTACTGCACTTCAGCGCACCCCCCCCTCATCTGCCATCTCGCCCCTCCCTGACGGCCACTCCCACTCCGACCAGGACAAGATCAGAGAGGGTGACGCCGCGGGGGAGTCGTTGCTCAACTTCAAATGCCACACCGTCAACAACAGCGCTTCAACAGCCAGTCAGCTCAGCAAGGTAAGGCACAAGTTAGTGCCCACCCCCGTTTTTTATTTGGGTTTGTTGTAAAAAATCCACCAACTCCAACCTGTGGTCCGAAAGCCCTGCTTCGCCATTGCTTCCTACTTATTCCCAATGGTCTTTTTTTTATTGAAGCCATACTTTTGACACTTGCAAATATAATAGTGAGAAAGATGTTCTAAAAGAGGAGAGGCACATATGAAAACAGCTTGTCCAGCAGCTTGTGGGCACAGTAAAGTGAAGTTTAAGCTACGTGGGAAGGGGTTACCACCTGCCCTTAAGTCTGTTGTTGCCTATATTGTCTCTTTGAAAATGACACCTTATTTGGCGCTGTTGGCAGATCAGCTGCTCATAGGTGGGATTTTAGCGGGGGCGGAGCCTGCAAATAAGAGGGTACTTTGGGAGTGGGTGAATGCGGGGCCACTCCCCTGTGATGAATAAGATGGCTTTGCGGGACAAGGTAAGATGCAAGTTAGTGGGAAACATTTGTAAAATATGCTTATCCAGCGTTACGTTTGTCTCTGTTGGCGAGATGCACCAAATCCAGCTTCTCTTTCTCATTCCCAGAGGTATTTTTTTAAGGGCATACATTTTATTATTTGTGATGCTTTGTTCAAATGCAGGACTGTGAGAAAAGATGTTATAAAAGAGGATAAACTAAATATAAGAATGTGAGAACAGCTTGTCCAGCAGCTCGTGGGCACCATAAAATGAATTCTCGGACACACAGTTGAAGCACGTGGGAAGGGGTTACCACCTGCCCTTAGGTCTGTTGTTGCCTATTTGTCTCAGGAAAATGACACCTTATTTGGCGCTGTTGGCACGCCATAGATCAGCTGCTGCTGTACTTTGGGAGTGGGTGAGTGCGGGGCCACTCCCGTGTGATGAATACGATGGCCTTGCGTCCCTGTCACTTTGAATCAGCTGCGGCCCCGGCATGGCTCCAGTTTTTTTAGCCGTCCCAAATGCCAAATACCACTTCAACACGGGCACTCTGCAGAGGGTGGGCTAAACATCCACCTCCCCTGGCACTGAAGTGGCACATTTGTGTAATGTTTGAACAGTTTGCATCCTCTGGCTATTCACTCCACCAATGTTTTCATTAGTGTGCATGTGAGTCTGTTTGTCACTGTGCGTCAGCAGGAGAACTTGAATGTGTGTTTGTCTTTCTGTCTTCATGCTTTCTTCACTTCCCTCGTCTTCCTCTTCTCTGGGAGACTTCTCCCCTCCTCCCCTGGTACCCTTACCGCCCTCTCCCTCCCTCCCACACTCCCACAAACACTAATTTGGACGGACGGACTGAAGCTAAGGCAGTCAGACAAACTGATAGACAGGTAAGTGATGGGGCAACTGGAGCAAAAGACGGGGGAAAGTAAAGGTGGTGCAGGATATATATTTATAAAAACACAATAACAATGACTTATAATATATACTTACCTGGCCACACGTATATACAAATATCATAATACAGATAATATTTGTATACACAACTTGGGCTAGTTTTAGATTGTGGGTGCTCTGGTGGGTTAAAGGGGGGTGGGGTGGCAAGGGGATTACAAATTCAATATAAATTAGACTCCATAATTGCTTTCTTGAACATTGCTTAAATGTGACTTAGAGAATACACACGTATTATAGAGTGTGTACACTACTGATTTACTGTAACGGCCCGTCCACACTACAGCTTCAAAAAAAGCTTGCCGGCGGGCGTGTCTGAAGCTCGACCAACAACCAATCACATGAATCTCCCGCCCCTGACACACAAGCAGCGGTTTGATTGGCTAGAGCTTGTACTGGCATATGATTTGATTGGCTGACGCTTCCACCGAAAGCTTCAGAAGCTTCAAAAGTTGAACATTGCTCAACTTTTGCAGCCTGAAACGCCAGGAAAGCCCCTTTCTGCTACCCACAATTCAGTTCGGCGAAAAGCGAGGCAACGTGACGTCACCCCATTCAAAGTGAATGGGCAGACGTGTTGGAAACCGTTTTTGAAGCTGTCGAAGCTGTAGTGTGGACGGGCCGTAAGGCTGTGATGGGGATTACTTCTGCGTTATTGGCTAAAGCTTGTGAGGAGAAATCATAATAATATTGGAACAATAAAGGCTAAATCCATATTGTATCTCCATTAAGTGAGGCTGGGTTTAACAAGGCACATTTACTAATAACATAACGTTAATCAAGAACCCAATTCACAACAGGTCACAACTGCTTGTAGGTGGCAAGAGAATTACACATATTACATTTCAATTAGACTCTATACTTGAAAATTGCCTTAGTGTGACTAACAGAATACATGTATAAACATAATTACCTGAGTGGAAGATGCGTTAAGAGAGTCATATTGCAGGATCATTCTACACAGTAAGGAGTAGCATTGAACTAAATGTTATTATCTTCTTGCTGTGCTTAGATTTGGCAAATATTCTACATTTTGGATTTTTTTTCTGAAAGTTCAGCCACTTTTTTGTTGGAAGACATGTGAGAAAGCCACTTACTGATAATATGGGAAAATCTCCCAGGCTAAGTAATTAGGCATATTCTCTTGGAGCCAGTCTCAAGCACAAACAAAAATGGCGAACACACAAAGATTTAATTGTATGATGTTTCATTTCTAGTACAAAGAAAATGAAAATTGAAAATACATCATGAAAATTGAAAATACATCATGATGTTTGACCATTTTCGATCTTATTTCAAAATTCTAACCGTACATTTTCTTTTGAAAGTCATCTTTTGGAATTTCAAAAAGAGAGTAGAAAGATTTGACATTTTATGTTCATTTTCAGGTTCATATTTGTATTTTGTGCCTCTTCTGTGACATGTCTCCATGCTTTACTGTTCAGAATCTCTTTGGGATTTTAGCCTTTTCAAAAGAGAAAACCCAAAAAGCATAATAGGGCACATTTTAAACATGTTAATAAGTAATGTGCAAACTCTGATGCAGCGCACAATTACAGTTAACACATTTTTTTATTTTGTCAATGTTCAAAGCATTAAGTGTGAGTGTTGCCATGACAATAACTAGAAAATGCATTTTCTGCTGAAAATGCATGCAAATGCTGTAAACTGTGTACATTTGTTGCTAAAAATTCAGAAAAAGCTGAATATTTTCTTAGCTGAATGGTCTCTGTAGCTGCTGTTAGCTACAAAAACCAAGTAAGTGCTTTGCTGAACTTAGCGGAGAAATTAAGAAAGGTGAAATGATTTGAATCAAAATTGTTACAGCTCAAATGCATTGCAATGGCTTTGTTGAAAACTTGAAAGTGAAATGTTAAACTGGAAGAGTAGGAACAATAGTAAAGAAGCTTAATATTTAAAAGGAAAGGTTTAAAAAAGGTATAAACAACTAAATGTATAGCCTCAATGTCTTGAAATAGCTGAATAAGTTTATAGTTGAATGGTTTCTGTTAAGAACTCAGACACTTAGGATGTAGGACCCAATTGCACGACCCGGGAGACAGAGGTAAAGTATTGGTAAGATACTTTATTTTCCAAAATACAGCAAGATGAACAAAAACAGGTCACTATCAAATCTCAAGTTGAGATGACAAAAATAGAGAACAAAAGGAAAGCGCTCACGTAGTGAGGAACAAAACCTTTCAAGAGCATAGACCTGACCATGGCAAGAGACAAGACGGATTGACACTGAACACTGAGAGACAGGGGAATTTAAACACAGGATAACAAGGCACAGGTGGGGACAGTCAGGGTCGGGGCTGACGCTGATGAGCACAGGAGACACAGAAGGGAAACAAGTGAACACAATCAGACAATTAGACACACCAGGGAAACTAACGACAGGGAGGAAAACACTGAGGCCCCGTCTCAGGTCGGTTAAATGAAATCCTTGCTTCCCTCACTTGCGTTGTTTCCCTGCGTTTAGT
>NW_011342479.1:0-5508 GCF_000735185.1 Notothenia coriiceps | reverse complement strand
TGGAATAGATACATGTTTTGGAAGTATTGTGAATAGTGTTGTTAATGCTAAATGAAAAATATTTTAGGAGGATAAAATATTATATAAAGTAATTATGAATTTACAGCTGCTTTGACCAAAACTTAACATAGCTTGTCAGGAAATTATAATTTAAAATTATGTTTTTGTATTTGAAAGATTATTAAAACAGCTTAGTTGAAGTTCAATAAACCATACAAAACTGAAAATAAACTAATATAAGAACTATGTAGAAATATATTACAACAATTATGTAGTTATAAAAATACTTAAAAACACTGTCTGAAATTACAACAACGCAATTGATTACCACTACCAACTATTATTGGAATATTACCGAAGTAAAGTGTTATTTACTATACGAATATTACAGGAACTTTAGGTAAGTTAAAATATAGTGACAAAAGGTCAAAAGTCACGGCTTACCACCAGGGACACAATCCATGACCTTTTGGGAATATTATCTGAGGATTAAGGAATATAAAAGCGTAACCACGTGTGTGTGTGTGTGTGTGTGTGTGTGTGTGTGTGTGTGTGTGTGTGTGTGTGTGTGTGTGTGTGTGTGTGTGTGTGTGTGTGTGTGTGTGTGTGTGTGTGTACGTACGGTTGTTGACCTCTCCTGTGTGGTTGCTCAGAGGGATGATCTCCATCCTCTGCTGTCCGTACAGGTAGTAGTCCAGCTCCTCTGACGTGAGCTTGAACCTGGCCGACGCTCCTTTTCCGCCCTCCTCTCCTCCACAGCTGCTCTTCACACTGGATGACACCACCCCGACCCCCCCGCAGCTCAGCTCTTTGGCCTGATGGAGAAGCCCCACCATCGGATTGTGACCCTGCCGGTTCTCCGGGGGCCCCACCATCATGAGGTCTCCTCCTCCTCCTCCTCCAGGTCCTCCACACACCGGGGCCAACGCCTGCCCAAAGAGTGCGATCTGCTGGGGGACGGGTAGCTGGGAGATCCCCGCCGAGGTGGAGATGGAGATGGAGGAGGACGGGGTGAGAGCTGCTCCAGCTACTGAAGACGAAAGCGTTGAGGAGGCCGTAGAAGAAGAAGAGGAGGTGCAGTGCGAAGAGGCCAGGAGGTGGCTGTGCAGGCGGGACTGGCGCAGGCTGTCCATGGGCATGGAGAGGCGGTCAGGTGAAGGCAGGGGGGCCAGAGGAGCCTTCAGCTGTGCCTGAGGGAAGAGCTGTTGCCAGTGCTGCAGGTAGGACGGGTCCACCTTCAGGAAGGCCGAGCCGCTGGGCTCACCTGGCTTCAGCATGGCTGCTGGGGGGGGGGGGGGGGGGAAGCAGAGAGGAGGAGGTGTCAATCATTGTTAAAGAGGCCAGGGCAGGATGTAGACATGTACGGGACACACAGCGGATCAAATCTATTCACGATGGATTTAAGGAAGTAAACACAAAACTGTGTCAAGTTTGGCAGAAAGATGAACATCTAGAAATACAAAAAATTTTAGGGTGAGAGATTTATCACGTTTGAGACAAATATATCACATACATCTCTGTATTTACAAATTAAAATCAAATTTTCTGACTTTATAGGATAAATAAAAATGTGTGTTAGCATTATATGTACTCCCAAGGTGTGAAGCTAATGCTGAGCATATTTCCGGCCTCATCACTCACATTAAATTCTCATTGTGGGGTGCTGAGCCACATCGCAGGTCTCCACCTGATTTTAAGGGTTTCACCTCATGATTAAAAAGGAGCACCTCAGCCAATTTGTTTCATCCTGAACCACATATAGTTTGTGTGAAATCTGCAACATGAACACATGAAACGCAGAATTTGAACATGCACATACATCTTTATTCTCCTGAGTCTGGTCATGTGGTTATGTTGTTGTGTCAATTTGAGACATGTGGTGGATCATAAATGAAAATCTCAATGCATGATAGAGTGTATAATGAATCACTGTTAATTGTAATACATTGAGATTTTTTAATCAACAAAAACAAAAAACAAACATACAAAAGCCTCAAATTAAAGTTTTACATTTTAACAATCAATATGTAAAGTGATTATTTGGTGCATGAGCCTAATTATAAATGTTTCTTAATTTCTATAGAATTGTATGCATTTAGCGCAGTCTGGTTTCACATAGTTTCCTTACTGTTAATGACCTTGACTCTCAAATATATGCTTCAAACTGAGCTAAAAAGGATCAAATTAGACGTAGAAATCTAACTTTAAATTTAAATTTTGGTAAATTACCAATACAGTACCTATGTTGACATTATGTTAACGTTTCCAGTAGTTCTAAACTATTTATTAGGTCTGGTACTCTTCATTTTAACAGCCTGGATTTAACTTTAACTGAGTATCAACTTTCATATGTTTCTGATTAAAATAAATACACTTGAATATTTCTGGTAAATAGTTTAGTATACAGTATGTTTCTATTTGAGTTTAAGATGCAGACAGGTTGTTTCAGTTCTCTCTGACACTATTGTTTTACCTCTATGATAAACGTGTGTAAATAAAGTTACACTTGACCCTATTTAAATCTTTAAAAGCTGTAATAAATATGGTACATTCTATCACATTTAAAGCATCAGAATGACTAATTCTAGCAGAAAAAGTATTTCATAAAATTATCTTATAACTTTAATACTTTCGTGAGTATATATAATTTCACATTATCACATTTCTAAATCTATTTTCTATTCTATGCCAAAATAATTACCAGAAAAGCATATTTTGGCGAATAAAAAGCATGTTTAAACGCTATTTCTCAGACATACAATGTGTATAAGCTCTATAGCCAACAAATTACTGTGTAAACTGACTTTAGTCTGGTTCGCCCTCCACTTCAGCCTGCTCTGCTCCGCTGTCTCGGTCTCGGATGGATGTTTTAGCGCCGATTTTACGCACGCCAAGCGCAAAAAACGCACCAAATAAAAGCAATCAAACCATTCACGCGCACTCACGCACACTTCGGATAAGTTTACGCTGTTAACCTCGCAGAGCACAAAAGTTTCATCAGAATAAATAAATAGGTCCGGTTAAGTCCAGGTCAGATCGGCGGTCCGGCGTGCTGTCCGTGGCCGAATAGAGGCAGTGGTGGGCGGGTAGAGAGGTGGGAACGCTCCGCTGGGTTTCCCCGGAGTTTCTCGGGATGTTATGTGAAAGTTGTTGAAGCGCAGATGAGGCTTACTGCGGTCAGAGTGTCTGCGTATCCTTTGCGCTGATTTCCGGGCAGCGGTGGAAGGTTGTTCCCTCCTCCGGGCTGCGGTGAACCATCGATGGGAGCCGGGACACTTCGTTGCGTCCTGCGCGTCTCCGGAGCCAAAACTACCGAAGCGACTGCTGCGCGAGCCTCTCTCTCTCTCCTTCCCTCTCTCCTTCCCTCCCTCCCCCCTCTCTCCCTCCCTCCTTCTCTCTCTTCCATTCACTTGCCCTTTACCCTCCCCTTATCTCCTACAGTCCCCCCACCCCTCTAATACACACGTATTATTTCTCCCTCAGTCTCTTTCTCTACTCTCACTCTTGCCTTTCTCCTCTTTTCTTTTCCCCATCTTCTTTTTTCCTGTGTTCCTTTTCTCAAGTCTCAGCCTTCCCCTTCGCTTTTCTGTTTCTTCTCCTGTACAGATACAGTTCAGTTAAATTAGATTTGAATGATGTTTATTGACACTATATGATCAACACACATAACCTGTGTGTGTTACTCTATGTAGGTTGATTAGACTGTAAAATGTAATGTATTGGCTTTGCAGCTCTTGAACAGTGGCTCTGTGTTGTCTTTATGTTTGTATTGTATATCTTATATAGATACGCTTATTCAAAGGATAAAGATACTGTCTGTCCGCACATTATTGAATAGCATAGGCTAAAGAGACATAAGGAACTTGTTTTTCATTTTAGTTTTGAATGAGTCAGTAGTGCTGTTTTTTTTTTGTCAAAGAAAAACAATCTTTTTACCCGTTTTGCATTCCTCTTACAGACCAGAAGAAGGAATCAACAATTTCACCTCCTGGGCCCTGCCGTGGTGCCCTTGAGCAAGGCACCGGACAACCCAGCACCCCATCACTAGTGATAAACCATAGAATGTAAGCCAATACTTTCTTAAAAGTTTCTAATAAATTGTGCTATGGTGGCCGACAGGTGCAAACACGCTACAATGGCCCAACACATTTTCATGTGGAAAAACGCGCACCACAAAGGTTTTTCAGAAAGACTACCTAAAAACATTTTAATTAATACTCAGCAGCCTTTTAAAATGTTATAGGGTCCTGTGTTTATGAAATGTTTGTACGGTAGCCAACAGGGGCAAACATGTTACGGCCCAAAACATTTCTATAAGGAGGAACGGGCTACATGTAAAAAAAACTATGCAAATATAAATACACAAATGTGCCAAAACACATGCAAATGAAGAAACATCTTCACCAACTTGACAACACATGCGCAGAGTTTACTAAAACGAAACCCTGCAAGTTCAAAATGCTACAAGAAGCTCAAAACACCATGGAAACAGGCACAGTAAAGAGTGATGCACACAGCTGGGACCGCATTCGGGGATTATAAAGTTGGCTAGTAAGCAGTCTCATTAATCACTGTAATTTAGTTTGTCCAACATGACCAACAATGACCAACCTCTTTGCTAATTATCATATTTCATGTTAAATGGTCTCTTCTAATTTTTGGACTAGCATTCACCATTCACAAACACTCAAAAGCCCCTCTCACACGTGATATAGACGTATGTGAGAATGCAACTGTCCAATTCATTTGGACTGGACACTAAAGAAACTTTAACCTACCAGGGGCCTCATTTATAATGCCTTGCGTAGGATTCACGTGGGAAGGTTGCTTACGTAGTACAAAGCACAAAAATAGGTACAGACATTTTCCGACATTTTCCGATTCACAAAACATTGTGTACCGGCGAGGGAAGTGCGTACGGCACCTCCTACGCCGGTTTCCCTTTATAAATCACGATCGACTCGAAATGCGGCGTAGCTTTTGCGGGCTTCACGTAACGCCCATATTTGCCTATAAATAGTCAAAGAAACGCCCATTCATTCATTCATTTTGACTGACTGCATGAAGAAGATCGCAGGAAATGACGACAGAACAGCTAAAAAAGACATCTCACACCGTGTCAGATTTTGGTTCTTTTGGGGAGGTGGAGATAAATCATATTGTTTGGTGGATGCAGTTTGAACCAGAGTAGCAGCATGGAGGTCGGATCGTCACCAAAATAAATAAATAACCGAAAAAGGTTAATGACAAAAAAAATACAAATAGCCTAACCTTCCTCAGGCAGTGTGTTTGTACCGGGGACAGGAGACCCCCCCTTGATGAGAAACTAAGAAATGATCGGGGAATCCCTCCGGAGTGGAGTCATGACGACTGGATCTGAATTATTTTTTTGTATTTGGTAGTTTGTGTTCCAGCTTTCGATCAGCAACTATATATCCATAATCCACCAGTTAAGGGAAATACAACTAAGGTGTTGTGTTATATCAGCTGTTCAATTTACCACATATG
>NW_011342478.1:0-2455 GCF_000735185.1 Notothenia coriiceps | reverse complement strand
CTTTTACACACATACATTCTCACTCTTACACACATACATTCTCTTTTTACATACATATATTTTCACTCTCATATACATATACATTTACACTCACACATTCATACATTCTGCTCTCATATTATCATATTTCAAAGCACACATTCATACATTGTCCCTCACATATTTATACATTTTTCCCTCACACATTTATACATTTTGCTCTTGTGCACATTCATTCAATGTTTTCATTTAATATTATACATAATATATGCATGTATGAAGACAATATATGTATACAAGAGAAGAATATATGTACGTATGTGTGAGAGAAAGTATAGTGGAAACGGAAGGAGTATGGTTGAAACGGAAGGCTGGTCATTATCGCGCTGTGATTGGCTCAGAAGGTCGAGCGGGGCGGAATTTCTGATTCAAATTAACATGATGGAGGGAGATGAATCATACTGTAGTATACTGTATATAGAGAGAGATAGAAAGGCAGCAGGAAGATGGTCCACAGACATGTACAGCACATGGACAGGAGTCTGTGTGGGTGTGAATTCATGCATTGTGTGTGTGTCTGTTTGTGTCCATCACCACAAGTGGGTCACTAAAAGGGAGAAGGGGCATGTGTGTGAGATGGAGAATGAAAGGGAGATGGGGAGTTGGAGCACTTGAGAAAAATCACTACCTGAATATTTTCCTAAATGGACACTTCCATCTGTTGGTCACTCAGACAGGGCATGGGAGAAACTGGATAGAATATAAAAGAGTGGGAGGAAAGGAAAGGAGATAAGGAAACGACAGAAGTAGAGTAAAAGCTTTAGAGGATTACTAAATCTACCATTGATGAATATTTCTACCAATGTTCACCCTGCTGCAATATATTATACAAAAGAGTGCATAACATAGGGAAAACTACATATACAAGGATGAAAGTAGAGAATACACCCCGCTTCATCTGTTATATTTAGAAATATGATGATGATGATGATGATGATGATGTGTTTTGCCTAAATGGTGAAATGGTTATGTGACTGTACAGTTATCCTGGAACCATTACATGTGCTCAATCGGAATCACAAATACTTTTTCAACCCCCCTGAGGAAATTGGACTTCGTAAAAGTCTCAAACCTTCAGAATAAGTTCAAATAAAAACAATCTCTATGCAAACATAGGGAATGTAAAGTGTGCTTTGTAATTCAATAACAACCATAACACATACAAATATGTAAGCTACAATATATACACAAGTGTAATAATATTAATATTTATGTCAAGGCTAAAGACAAGATTATTGCTTGAAATACGCAGTGTAATGCATTTATAATGTAAAAGTGATGCGAATATTGCACAGTTGAATGATTAATGCAATCTATTGCAAAGTTTAATAATTGCCCAGTTATACAAGTATCTATATTGCATTAGTACAGGCTCAATAATGATGGGGTTATGTCTGCTGTCGGGTGAAGTAAGTCCAGGACTCTAGACTCAGAGTGGCTGATGCTCCCAGGGGGGGCTGGACAGTATCAGGGCCTGTGACAAGCGTCTCATGGAGTGGGTGGGAGACTTTATCCAAGACTTTACCCCCCCCAGTCTGTTGGTGTCTGCTACCCTCAGTCTCCTTCCCCATCTCACAGAAGCAAAGACCACCACAGACTCATAGAACATCCTCAGCAGCAGATGTTGGTGGTCCTTAACGTCCCTTCTTTCAAAAGGGTTCACCAGAGCCTTGGTCCTCCCTTGGTTCTGTTCACAGTCCTGGACTCAGCCTCCTCACTGATGCTTCCAAGTATGGATGAGTCTTCATAAGTTGTATGAAGGCGGCATGACTCTGTGTGGAAAGTCACTGTCATCTTTGTATCTAACAGAGCAGGCCTGAGGTGATGAAAGCATCATTTAAATTACACTGCTCAAAAAAAATAAAGGAGCACTTTTTCATCAGAGTATAGCATCAACTCAATTAAACTCTGGGATAATGATCTGGTCAGTTTCATAGCAGAGGGGGTTGTTAATCAGTTTCAGCTGCTTTGGTGTTGATGAAATTAACAACCGGCGCAGAGAATAAGACGATCCCCAAAACAGAGTTGGTTTTCCAGAAGGTTTGCTGTTTCTCCCAGCACAGTCTCAAGAGCATGGAGGAGATTCCAGGAGACAGGCAGGTACTCTAGGAGAGCTGGACAGGGTCGTAGAAGGTCCTTAAACCATCAGCAGGAAAAAGTATCTGCTCCTTTGTACAAGGAGGAACAGGATGAGCACTGCCAGAGCCCTAGAAAATGACCTCCAGCAGGCCACTGGTGTGAATGTCTCTAACCAAACAATCAGAAACAGACTTCATGAGGGGAGCCTGAGGGCCCAACGTCCTCTAGTGGGCCCTGTGCTCTCTGCCCGGCACCGTGGAGCTCGATTGGCATTTGCCATAGAACACCAGCATTAGCAGGTCGGCCACTGGAGCCCTGTGCTTTTCACAGATGAGAG